>NC_073695.1:193161356-193461356 GCF_029784165.1 Wyeomyia smithii | reverse complement strand
GTTGGGAGATAAAACAAAACTAAACAAATGTAGGCGGAGATGATATCCTCATTTTTCGGCGTAACTTAACATACAAAACAAACACACTCGTTAATCAACAATCAATAATCTAATTTATTTACATTTGGGAACATGGATATCGTATAAAACAATCTTTTTACATCGTCTATATTCAGCTGTGGCTGCACGTTAACTAGTGTATCCTTCTGGCCTTTACTTCCTTCCTGCACCAAGGCTGCTGCAGTCGCCAGTACCCGAGTGCGCTTAACCGCTAGCAGTTGTCTGTCATCTGATCGTCGCTTATCTCGTGATAGTTTCACCTCACTGCCACCCAGATCAACTATGTACTTCACATACTGCTCGATGGGGCCGAATTCTTGATATTCACGACCTTCTAGGTAGAGCTGGAATGGTAGATTTCCTTGGGCGAGGTCTGGCTGAAAGCACAGATGTCCATACCATTTATAATATATGTTTTTAACTTCCGACTGTACTTTTACGCAGTCGTCGTGGGCGCTCATCGCTGACAGGTAAAACGCATAATCTCCCAGTGCCTTTGCGTAAGAAATACTCATTGAACCGACGTTGTACCACGCCCAGCTAATTGCCTGCGTTATAAATAGTTTCGCTTGCCGCAATCGCTTTTGAGCAACACATGCCTTGGAAAATTGTCGGAAAGTTGAGATTATTATCTCATGCGGACTGCTATCGGTCAGCAACTCAAGTGCCAATAATCCGCGCTGGTAACTTGCAGCGAATTCCCCGCGTTCAAAGAGATTTTCGGCGACGGTATTGTAGATTTCCACCATTAAGTTAGGCGGAATGTTTCTTATGTGATTAATCATCATGTGGATATCGCAGATTGTTTCTACGGATGCACTGTGACGACTGGATAGTGTTTCTGCTAGAAGTTGTACGCGTAGAATCTGCAACTGATGAATAGGTTTGCCTTCCGTTTGTATTTTCAATGCCTTTAATAGAAGGATGGCTTCTGCGTACCAGCCAGAATCCACAAGAATTTTCGCCAGTTGTATGCAATTGTTGAAACCAAGTAGATGATGATCTTCTAGTTGATACGATGCTTCGATGCAGTAGCAGAAACCCTCTACTAGCTCCCAAACGAAGTTCTTCATATGTTTCTCCATCCGCAGCAAATATTTCACCAGTTTTTCTTGTGCATTTGTCACAAAACGAAGAATCTGTCCTACGTTATATGGATTCGACAGAATTCCATGCTGAAGCTGAAATAGTTCTGGTTTGTAGGGAATCTCCTCCAGTGCGTTCACCATGAATGGTACTGGTAAACACTCCAGATCTTTAGTTCCCGTAAAAGTACTAAACTCACTTGACACAGAACTAGTTGAAGTCCAAGAGCTCGAAAGTTCCCAAGTTGACTCCATTATCATTTGAAATACTTGTTAAAATGTTGTTAAACTACGAATGATTAACCATCGTTGTTGCACGGTAATTATATAGTCCTTTCAATTACATACCTTGGATTGGATTGGTAACCAAAATTTGGTTACCTATTCATAATAGTTTGTTAGCTTACTGCATTGCACGTCATAGTCGAGATTCAGGTAAATGAACTCGTAAAACATACAGATAATATACCAAAGAAGGTAGACGATGATGGGTCAAAGAATTGTGTCCCTCAAGGTAACTGTTAAAGTCTCTGGTATGTTTTAGTTTTTCCAGGGGATAAGGTTTACAAATGGTTTCAATTATTCAATTTTTTCACAAACTCCCAATTTCTCAAAAAACTCAAGTTATTTTTTATTCTCTTTAAGCATTAACTGAGTTATGCTTACAAATATTTATCAACCGGAAGTTGGCTCTTATCGTAGAACTAAATCTTACTTTTACCATTCGAACTGATCATCTCCTTAGAAGCAATTATATATATAATTGAAACCGTATTCAAACGGTTCTTGGAAGCAGAAACCTTCAGAGATAACAAAAATAACCAGATCTTATTGAATAAAACAGATAAAAAAAAAATACCAAAGATTTTTTTATTTGAACTTTGTGACACCAGTTAAAAGAAATTTGATAATCAACGAGAATATTTTTGCGCTTTTTACAAAGTATTGTAGACCCTCTACTTTTGTTGCGAAACTAAAATAACAATCCCAGTAGAGAATTTTTTTATTTGCTTCAACTGTTGTGAGTCCTTTTGTTCAAGAATACAACTCGTTATCCCACTCCTTTCCTCCATGCACTCTACTATTTGGACAAAAGGGAAAACCTTGCTCCAGGACGGGAAGCAAACAGCAGCCAGCATCCCCAACCGGTAGTGGAAGCTGATTCAACAGCATACAGAACAAAGCCGCTCTGTTTTTGTCGAATGAGGCGTAAATCCTTCGTCGACTGACGTCATTGGACTTCGTGCCTCCCGCCATTTCCTCCTTTTTCGAGTAGATTGCTAACTGCTGAGAGAACGGGAGAGCTTTCCGTTCTGAAGTGTAACTTCAAGGGAATTCTCTTGTCACAAACTATAAATTTATTTTTTGGGTACTCGAAATTGGTTCTTGTGGGTTTTGCTCTCGCTCTCGGGAGAGGGAAGTCTTCTTCTCTCACTCTAATCAAACTGCACCATGTGCTTTACCACCCAAAATCCGCGCGAGGCAACAACTTCACCCACTGGAAAGAGGTACTAAATCAGCCTAGTGCTGTACAAAACTTAAGATTTTATGTTGGTTATACGATGGTTGACAAAATCGGACGTAAAACGAATTTATTTGAATCATAGTGGTCATAGTGGCCTATACAATTATCAGGCTTTCAAAGAGAAAATAATTACATAGTTTAAGTAACAATTCTGCACTACATATTCTGTTAATGGCTGAGGAATAACTTGTACCGCATGTACAAGAGAAAATACGCCGTACATATTCCGTTTACATTTTTATTAATGAATCAATAAATAACATGCCAACCAAAAAAGAGTAATGAAAACTGCGTAGTCCGGGCTCAATCAAAGCCAATCATATTCATTGCAATGTACAACTGAGGCATCGCAATGATAAATGAAATGATCGCAATGAAAAAAATTAACATTATTGGTTGATGGAACTATAAAAAATTATTAAAGTTTGGAAATTTTATACGTTGCAATAACAATTTGTACCGGAGTCCAATTTCTGAGCAAAACGTGATTTTAAAAAAAATGTTTTTCATTATCATTCGATTTTTAAATGAAGAATGAAAAACTGCTCTTAATGCCTTAAATGACAGTACGCCTTTACTTTCGCCGATCTGTTTCTGTTGAAAACGAACTAACTAAGGCGATCGATTCCAAAGTATTTATAGATGATTTTGCCTTTATCAATTGATTTTAATGAAGTGTAAACTTCCAATGTCACAATTAGAATTGCGAAATTTCGAAACTATAAAATGAAGATCACACAACAGCAATTTCATTCTCTCAAGTTGAAACTGACATTTAGTGTCACCCGTGTCAATTCTCACTGATAATCATGTCAGCGAAAAAAATGATATTGTCAAGAAACCTGTTGAATAAATTTGATCTGAGTCAATCCAATGCATAATGTCGATGAAGTTAATAAGCATCTACATTCTCAAACACATAAACGGCACTAGAATATCACAGCGCGTGCGAAATCGCAGTAGTCAGTATTTACACTATCAACTGACTGAAGCTGAAAGTCATTTCATTATCGATTATTTCTGAGCATTAATGGTAATTGGCTAATATCTTAAAGTGATAGTCAAATTATATCTTATTTTGAGTAAAAAAGTCTCAGAAATCTAATGGTAGGTGTCTGATCTACGTAAAATGTCAGCAGATAAACTTATTTTAGTATTGTAGGGGAATTGGGGCAAAATCGACATTTTTTTTGTAAATATTGACTACTGCGATTTCGCACGCGCTGTGATATTCTAGTGCCGTTTATGTGTTTGAGAATGTAGATGCTTATTAACTTCATCGACATTATGCATTGGATTGACTCAGATCAAATTTATTCAACAGGTTTCTTGACAATATCATTTTTTTCGCTGACATGATTATCAGTGAGAATTGACACGGGTGACACTAAATGTCAGTTTCAACTTGAAAGAATGAAATTGCTGTTGTGTGATCTTCATTTTATAGTTTCGAAATTTCGCAATTCTAATTGTGACATTGGAAGTTTTATTCCGACTAGCTTAGTTCCCGTAAACTACAGATTCGCACGAAATTTGCACTCTACAGAACGCTGATCCTCCCGGAGGCGCTGATGTTGTCAAGAACGTTTTTCGAATAATACGTATATTTTTTAGGGATTTTGATACACCGCAGGACTAAAAAAATACCCTTCATTAAAATCAATTGATTAAGGCAAAATTATCTATAAATTCTTTGGAATCGATCGCCTTAGTTAGTTCGTTTTCAACAGAAACAGATCGGCGAAAGTAAAGGCGTACTGTCATTTAAGGCATTAAGAGCAGTTTTTCATTTTTCATTTAAAAATCGAATGATAATGAAAAACATTTTTTTTAAATCACGTTTTGCTCAGAAATTGGACTCCGGTACAAATTGTTATTGCAACGTATAAAATTTCCAAACTTTAATAATTTTTTATAGTTCCATCAACCAATAATGTTAATTTTTTTCATTGCGATCATTTCATTTATCATTGCGATGCCTCAGTTGTACATTGCAATGAATATGATTGGCTTTGATTGAGCCCGGACTACGCAGTTTTCATTACTCTTTTTTGGTTGGCATGTTATTTATTGATTCATTAATAAAAATGTAAACGGAATATGTACGGCGTATTTTCTCTTGTACATGCGGTACAAGTTATTCCTCAGCCATTAACAGAATATGTAGTGCAGAATTGTTACTTAAACTATGTAATTATTTTCTCTTTGAAAGCCTGATAATTGTATAGGCATACAACCACTATGATTCAAATAAATTCGTTTTACGTCCGATTTTGTCAACCATCGTATAACCAACATAAAATCTTAAGTTTTGTACAGCACTAGGCTGATTTAGTACCTCTTTCCAGTGGGTGAAGTTGTTGCCTCGCGCGGATTTTGGGTGGTAAAGCACATGGTGCAGTTTGATTAGAGTGAGAGAAGAAGACTTCCCTCTCCCGAGAGCGAGAGCAAAACCCACAAGAACCAATTTCGAGTACCCAAAAAATAAATTTATAGTTTGTGACAAGAGAATTCCCTTGAAGTTACACTTCAGAACGGAAAGCTCTCCCGTTCTCTCAGCAGTTAGCAATCTGCTCGAAAAAGGAGGAAATGGCGGGAGGCACGAAGTCCAATGACGTCAGTCGACGAAGGATTTACGCCTCATTCGACAAAAACAGAGCGGCTTTGTTCTGTATGCTGTTGAATCAGCTTCCACTACCGGTTGGGGATGCTGGCTGCTGTTTGCTTCCCGTCCTGGAGCAAGGTTTTCCCTTTTGTCCAAATAGTAGAGTGCATGGAGGAAAGGAGTGAGATAACGAGTTGTATTCTTGAACAAAAGGACTCACAACAGTTGAAGCAAATAAAAAATTTCTCTACTGGGATTGTTATTTTAGTTTCGCAACAAAAGTAGAGGGTCTACAATACTTTGTAAAAAGCGCAAAAATATTCTCGTTGATTATCAAATTTCTTTTAACTGGTGTCACAAAGTTCAAATAAAAAAATCTTTGGTATTTTTTTTTTTTATCTTTTTATTCAATAAGATCTGGTTATTTTTGTTATCTCTGAAGGTTTCTGCTTCCAAGAACCGTTTTAATACGGTTTCAATTATTCATATAATTGCTTCTAAGGAGATGATCAGTTCGAATGGTAAAAGTAAGATTTGGTTCTACGATAAGAGCCAACTTCCGGTTGATAAATATTTGTAAGCATAACTCAGTTAATGCTTAAAGAGAATAAAAAAATAACTTGAGTTTTTTGAGAAATTGGGAGTTTGTGAAAAAAATTGAATAATTGAAACCATTTGTAAACCTTATCCCCTGGAAAAACTAAAACATACCAGAGACTTTAACAGTTACCTTGAGGGACACAATTCTTTGACCCATCATCGTCCACCTTCTTTGGTATATTATCTGTATGTTTTACGAGTTCATTTACCTGAATCTCGACTATGACGTGCAATGCAGTAAGCTAACAAACTATTATGAATAGGTAACCAAATTTTGGTTACCAATCCAATCCAAGGTATGTAATTGAAAGGACTATATAATTACCGTGCAACAACGATGGTTAATCATTCGTAGTTTAACAACATTTTAACAAGTATTTCAAATGATAATGGAGCCAACTTGGGAACTTTCGAGCTCTTGGACTTCAACTAGCTCTGTGTCAAGTGAGTTTAGTACTTTTACGGGAACTAAAGATCTGGGGTGTTTACCAGTACCATTCATGGTGAACGCACTGAAGGAGATTCCCTACAAACCAGAACTATTTCAGCTTCAGCATGGGATTCTGTCGAATCCATATAACGTAGGACAGATTCTTCGTTTCGTGACAAATGCACAAGAAAAACTGGTGAAATATTTGCTGCGGATGGATATGAAGAACTTCGTTTGGGAGCTAGTAGAGAGTTTCTGCTACTGCATCGTAGCATCGTATCAACTAGAAGATCATCATCTACTTGGTTTCAACAATTGCATACAACTGGCGAAAATTCTTGTGGATTCTGGCTGGTACGCAGAAGCCATCCTTCTACTAAAGGCATTGAAAATACAAACGGAAGGCAAACCTATTCATCAGTTGCAGATTCTACGCGTACAACTTCTAGCAGAAACTATCCAGTCGTCACAGTGCATCCGTAGAAACAATCTGCGATATCCACATGATGATTAATCACATAAGAAACATTCCGCCTAACTTAATGGTGGAAATCTACAATACCGTCGCCGAAAATCTCTTTGAACGCGGGGAATTCGCTGCAAGTTACCAGCGCGGATTATAGGCACTTGAGTTGCTGACCGATAGCAGTCCGCATGAGATAATAATCTCAACTTTCCGACAATTTTTCAAGGCATGTGTTGCTCAAAAGCGATTGCGGCAAGCGAAACTATTTATAACGCAGGCAATTAGCTGGGCGTGGTACAACGTCGGTTCAATGAGTATTTCTTACGCAAAGGCACTGGAAGATTATGCGTTTTACCTGTCAGCGATGAGCGCCCACGACGACTGCGTAAAAGTACAGTCGGAAGTTAAAAACATATATTATAAATGGTATGGACATCTGTGCTTTCAGCCAGACCTCGCCCAAGGAAATCTACCATTCCAGCTCTACCTAGAAGGTCGTGAATATCAAGAATTCGGCCCCATCGAGCAGTTTGTGAAGTACATAGTTGATCTGGGTGGCAGTGAGGTGAAACTATCACGAGATAGCGACGATCAGATGACAGACAACTGCTAGCGGTTATGCGCACTCGGGTACTGGCGACTGCAGCAGCCTTGGTGCAGGAAGAAAGTAAAGGCCAGAAGGATACACTAGTTAACGTGCAGCCACAGCTGAATATAGACGATGTAAAAAGATTGTTTTATACGATATCTATGTTCCCAAATGTAAATAAATTAGATTATTGATTGTTGATTAACGAGTGTGTTTGTTTTGTATGTTAAGTTACGCCGAAAAATAAGGATATCATCTCCGCCTACATTTGTTTAGTTTTGTTTTATCTCTCAACTTATCTTTTTTTATGTTTCGCCTCTAGGATGCACAAAGCCTTAATTTTTCTAGTCCGTAATGACGGTAAATTGATCAAATTTGCTGGTATTACTACTATTATAAAACACACTGGCACATTTTGCTACTCCAAAATTATGTAATTGAAGCAGGTAGTTGATTTTATTCTATCACAAAACGTTGCTGATAACGGGAAAACCTTGTAGTTAAGTTTACAGTCGAATTCTCGTTTTTCTCTTAGTGTTCGTTTTTCAACCGACTATTTCAAGACTGTTTAACTTTCATTGCCATTTCCTAGTTTTCTCAGCAATTAAAGACGCACTGTAAGATGGAAAATATACAAATACCGTAATCCTACATCATGCGGTCGTATCTTGGATACCACCACCCCTACTATTTTCCAATCACTTACTAAAGAAAACAGATTTGACGCACTGCTTCACACTAGGAACATTACTACGACACTAGGAACATTCGTTTGACAGCCGATCAAAGTTTTTCATGCGATTACTTAACCACTCTGCGCTTTTTAGATGTTAAACAGTAGCACTGACTGCACTAAAAATACTGTAACCTTTGAAACACACATCTCACGTCCTTGAAAATGGTACCAAATGGTAGAAATATATGTGACGATTTTTTACAAATCCTAAACCACCACTGAACGTATTCTCATCTGTTTATACTACGTTGAAGATAATCCAAAGTTATCAAACCAGTTTTTATCAGATTATTTAGAACTAGTTGAACTTTCCCGGCGATGCTCGGGATCAAAGGTTTCAAAATTAGGAATCATTTTGTATAATTCATTGCTTTATTAACACAACTCACTCTAAAAATATTTCACATCTTATACGTCCATCATCACTTTAAGTACTTCAACATGCAGAGAACGCAAAGAACGGAAAGACTCGTATTGGATTGCATTTTGTGATTTTGGGCTGTTTTACAGAAACTGGAAGTCGCTATTTCGGATATTAACGTACAGACGTACAGGTTGGCCAAATACCACTTCAGGTTATTTTCCTGAATTCGCCATTTTGGAAAATATTGTGTGGGGTCATCCCAGTTCCGAATACCCCAAATTCGGGTGATGTCCGGATATTCGATATTCGTTTACAGTAAAACCACTTTTATGTGATTTTTGAAAGAAATAAATCGAAGTAATAAGAATTGAGCATGACCATTCATGCTTAGTTCTCCTCTATAATGATATCTAAAAAGATGACATGTGAATTTTTATAACGAAAATGTTTGTTGGAAACACGTCAGAGAAGAAGTTAATTCTTCAATCCACAAAACTACGTAGAAATTCAAAAAAAAATAATGCATAAGTCGCCTCCTAATCGATGTTTAAATTAATGAAATGCGGCCTTTCCCCCAGCCAAATGTCCCAAGATCTAGTTTTGGTAAAAGTAAAAAAGTAAATCGAATCCCGTAATGTGTTACCATTCACAAAACTACGAAAACATCAGAAATGTAATTTTTCTTCTGCTCGACTCGCAAATAATCAAAACATGGATTTTTCTGCAAGAAAATATTCGCAGATGTTAAAGGAACTGCGAACATTTTATTTTAAAAAAATCACATGTCATCGCTTAGAATTTTTTATTTAGAGGCGAATTTAGCACAAAAAGTCATAGTTTTTTCATGTTTTACGTGGTTTTGTGAATAACATCTCAAGTTTTAGTGATCAGATACTAATAATTTTTCCTCAAAAGTCTTTTTGACAAACATTTTAATCAAAAAAGAATCATGTGTCATCGCTTGAAATTTTGATTTAGAGGCAAATTCAGCACAAAAAGTCATAATTGTGCATGTTTTACGTAGTTCCTGTACACCTCAAAGACGAAGGGAATAAAATCAATAAGATCAGGCGTTACGGAATTCCATTTTTATATAGTAGATTTATTGACATAAATCAAAATCGTTGTATATATTTTTTTATTACTCCAAATACCTAGTATAGCACTAGGACACTTTTGGAATAATATTAATATCACAGAACAGATCAACTTCGAACAAAACTTTGCAGTCAGTATAAGTCAGTGCCCACGCTTTCGCATTCATTTTTCGCTGTTCAATCCTACATTGATTTTACAGTGCATCGTTCGAACAGTTCAATAGTTTAAACATCCAAGGTAATCTTGAATGTATCAAATGTAATCTTAAATGTATCAAAATCAAGTTAAGACAAAACCACATTCAAGAGATATTTTAAGCGGAAACCCAGTAATAATTCACATTCAACATCAATAGAAAAAAAATAAACTAAAAATCTCTCAACCATTCAACCATGTCGTTTCCTAGGTTACCGATGATGTAAGTGAAAACTTCAATGGTAACCTACTACAAAGATTCATTTATGAAAACTATTTGGGTGAAACGAGACGGAATCCAAGCATCATTGCATCATTGTTGACAGTAGATGGTTACTAGATTTAAAATTAATTTCTGTTCCTGTTCTGATTCAACAGAATAATCAATGTAAAAAAAAATAATATAAACATTTTCAGTAGGTGATATGCTTAATAATCTGATAGCGGCTTTATCACTTGCAACAGAAATGAAAACACATCTACCTCACAATGTAAAGTTCACATAGGTAATCAATTTCAAATCATTCGCTCTGAATGCTCACAAATCCTGCGGCTAACAGAACTGACAACACTGGCGCGCAGTTTATTTATTATTTTTTTTTTTACTTATTTATTGTAGCCCATTCTTACTGATTTTTTACCAAAATTAGTTACGATCGCGATGTTCATTAGTGTAAAGAGAAAAGTATACATAGTTTGAGCGGTTACGCGACTCGTACGTACCGGTTTTCGTGGAAAATATTCTTTGGCTACCGGCGTTAAAAAGTAAACAACACCGGGAGTGCAAAAATAGTGATTGGAAAAATAGCAAGATAGAAGCGTTTCAAATGTTTCACAGTAAAACTGAATGTGCAAATTGATTAAATAAGGTGCTTTGATGCTGGTTTAGCAGTTAGATAATAAGTAATTGCAGGTTAGTCAAATAATTTACGATACTTAGTGAGACATTCCCGAAATGTGGTAGTATGCAGAAAGAAGCCATCGTTCCTCACATCAGAGCCTGACAAAGTCATTTTCAATTGACAATTATTAGGTTATAGTGACACTTTGACCTGTCGCTTTCATTTAAAAAGCTTTAGTAATTGATACAAACGCTTTTCAATTGAAAACGGAGATTATCACTATCACTCTCACATGACGAATCTCAGTTGAAAATGGCAATGAGCGCAGACGGAGACAGAAGGCTTCCATACAGTATATATAAAGGAAAGAGGAAGGAAATATTGATCGGAACTTGCGTAACGTATTTATTGGATGCCATTGCCGTTCTAACTACGGCCTTCGGTATTAGAAAACTACCATCAAATGACGCGATGCGGTGCTAATTTCAATTGAGACGCTGAAGGAATGAAAAGAGTCTCTCCCTCTGTCACTCTCTTCGTCGATTGAAATAGTCATTAGTTTCATTTGAAATGATCCGAAAGAAGAAAGAGGGAAAGAGAGAGAAAAGTGATTCGTTGATAGTAGTCGAAAGGAATCAAGGAAAAATGAAATTGTTCGAATCGAAATTACAGCGCGAGTATATCAGTTTCATTATTTTGTTTCGAAAATGTAGAGCCCTGCCTCACATGCTTGGACTTCGTCCCGTTTCACGGTAACTGTATGATGAATATTGGGGAATCGTCAGATGAATATGGGAGCGTTGTGAGAAATGGTTTGTTCTATATAATTCAGGATAAATTTCGCCAAGTTCACTCTATTTCAATTGCTGGGTGATACCAAGAGAGCAAGTAAGCGTATTCTGTTTACCCATTCAATTATTTCATGATTTTTTGATTGTGCGTTCGTGCATTCTCCACAAACATTGACTTAATGAGATGAACAATGGAACAAATACCCTATATGACATAAATGTTTTGTGGTTTATTTTCTTTCGTAACATATGGAATTTGTTAATTATTCAACATATTTTCAATGACTGTTGATAGACGCTTTTACATGCACGATTTGCCATGTTTCGATTCATAAATGTCATGTCGGAGTGCATTTTATCTCATTTGCATGGTGCTTCTTGCCCCTTTGTTGCGGTGCATTTTACCCCAGCAAGGTTGCATTTTGCCTCGATTGACGAGTTTTATGAATTATTACACTCCTTTAAAAAATGTGTGTCATACATTTTCTATAATGTTTTAGCATCAGATGTGAGTTTGATCGAATAAATAAAGGTTTTTATATTTGGTTTTGGTTTTATCTCTCAGCTTTAACAAGAATATACTCTGCTTTCGTAACTGGTGCGTTTTACCCCAGGAACCTCTATATCTGACATCTAACAGTATAAGCTGAGGCAGTTCACGCCAATGAGGTATACAAAGGTGAGGAAGAAGGAGACATTTGTCTGTATTAGTAACGAAAAAGAGGTAAACAGAAGCACGTGTTGGGGTCGTGACGTAGATCTTCAAAAACAAGAAAAAATCATTCGGAATTGTGTTCCGCACAGGACACAGGTAGGCATTTTCAGCCGTAAACTGTCATAAGTTGTGAAAATTTCTTGAAAAAATGTACCGAACATTGATTTTTGGGCATTGTTTTTTGACTTCTACGTCATCACTGTTAACAAAAAGAAGCCCTTCAAACCCGAGACTCAAACCATCTCCGTACCTTTCTATATTTCATTGAGTCCACTTCTTCATGTAGACTCACGACTGCTGTTTCAAAAGGGCTTAACCCAAAAGTGTGACTGGAGGATAATTTTTTTATATAAAAAAACAGTTGCCCTAACTTAGCAAGACTAGTACTGTGCCTGTGGATTCAAATTTTTCCACTAGACGCTAAATTGTTGATCTGGCAGAACGATTAGGACGACCACAACATGGACGTAGCACTCTTAAAAAAGGCCACTGACTCCGAATTTCGGTAGTAAATTTTACTGAAAAGAAATGTCAAGAGAGCAGGAAAAAATATGGCGTCGTTTGCTGTTCCTTTCGGTCTACTCCACTTTGTAGCTTTTCGAATTAGAATAGCATTTGTTCGTAGTTTGTAAGGGCAAGACAAACATTTAAATGAGCGAATTCTATATATTTTACCGTACTCAGTGAACATCTAAGGGGTCATCCAAAAATTACGTAAGGGTTTAGGGTGAGAGGGAGGGTATCCAAATTTCTTACGAATGCTTACGAACGGGGAGAGGGGGATTCAAGAGAATCTTACGTAAGATTGAAAAATTTAAAAAAAATGTAAAAAAAGGTTTACAAAACTAAAAAAATAAAATTAGTTGAATTATTTATCCCTGCGATCTTAACAGTTGAACCTTGGGAAAGCAGTGAATTCGCCGTCGCTGGGTGATTGCGTGCTTTACTTCAATTCTACTTAGTTTTGAATTTAGTTTACTTTAACATAGTATTAACTGTATTAATTTGTTTTGTTTTATCCTCTACGAATATGCGATGTGTAAAAAAAATGTTTTACCTTCGACAATACTTTTTTCCCTAAAAAGACAATTTTACGTAAGATTCGTGGGGGGAGAGGGGTAATGCAAAATCTTACCAAGCCTTATTATGGGGGGATTTAATATATACATATATTTATTTAAAGAGAAAAATCATTAACTTCCCAATTGTAGATTTGATTATCCTGAGAAGAACAGTGTTTGTATTTGAACAATTACCAACCAGTCTTTGATCAAAAAAACCGAATTCCGATTCGATTAGTAGCTAATGAGCATCTTCCTTGCTGCCTCCACAGCAGCCACCATCCACAGCAGAAGATAGTTGCGCCATCTCGAATTGATGTCCGTTGAAGACAAAAATACTCTTGTCGGAGAATGTATATAGCCAATCCAAATGGTGCTGTCCGATGCATGCCGGTCTAAAGAGAAAACTAAATTTAACTCTTAGCGAGCATCGATTTTTTGATTTTGATTGATTGTGAATTTTGTTCATGGTAGATTGGACTATCCACTATCGATTTGTACAAAGAACATGTTATGAAACATGCTTAATTAGTCGTGGCGATTGAAAGAAAACGATAGATAAAAAATTCGGCTGAAGCAGATAGGACTTTTCGAAAAGTTTCTCTAGATTTGGACTGTTTTCTAAGTTTAATGTGCGTTACGTAGCTCTTTACTGATAACTCTTTTTCAAGCTTTGGTGCTTGGAAATTTTGACACGAATTGTTCGAAGGTGGGTATACTAAATAAAAGTTAGGGGAATTATTCTGGTGACACCATTTCTGGAGCCTTTTAAATCGGACTGTTATTAAAGCTTTCATGGAACAAACCTACCAGATTCACGTCAACAAGTATGATTTCTTAGATAAAAATACTGCTGTGACCTGTTGTAGGTAGTCTGTTTACTGTTGTTGGTTTTTTAGTTTATTGATGACTCATAACATATCTTGATTAAAGATAGAATATGCCCTCATGGACAGAAACTCATGCCTCTATTATTCGTCCAACCTGAGATTCATAGTAATTCAAGATTAAACGTGTACGAATATCAAGTGTATACAACTGACATCGAATGATTGTTAAATATTATGAAGAAGCAGACACAACAAATACTGAATACTGAACAATTTCTGTAGGTTAGTTAATATTTTATATGTTACAAGCAATTCAAGCGGCCAACTCGTGATCACTCATCAACCGTGCCGAATTAGGATCGCAACGTTCGTACCTCACCAGATGTATTCGATGACGTCGGGGCATAATAAAAGCCTAAATCTTTAATCGATAGAAGCTGCGGTGCGCATGTCGGTGAAACTTGCCCACTACCGGCACTTGTTCGTGGCGGAAATGAAAAATCCTTCTGGTCCGGGTATGTACCGTATACGCGAATGCTGCACCATTTGTGACTTTCCGGCCGGTAGTAACAGATGAAAAGCGTGCGAGAGTGTTGCTATATACTCCCACTCGTCCCCCACCCACCAGTCAGGAGAGCACTCGTTGTAGCTAGCCGGCCAGTACATTACCTGTTTGCCCCCGCATCAACCGGATTGCTTCCACGTGATGCCACGGGATAGATCGGACGGAGATAATGGAGGAATCGTCCGCTTATGCTGGTGCACGTGTACGTTGTTTTTCTAGAGTCCTATTATCAGCGGTTCAGCTACTGCCAAAGCGTATAACTATTTGACGTATTATTTATGAAGTACTTCACTGGTCTACAGAGGTATATAAAAAAGCTTTCAGGCTTTCGACTACTGTTTCCTGCTTGTAAGTGGGATTTATTTTTAGACAGTTTCTTCTCGGTAAATTTACCATGACTTCTATGATCATACGAGTTTTCATCATGTTCTTTTATTTTTCGTTGGACATTTACTAACCATCAACATTTATCGTCGAGTATACGATTATTTTATTTGCACTACTTACAATAATAAAGAAATAAGGGAAGTTTATGTCAAATTTGCTTAGGGATGATACAGCTATCTTTTATGTATAGTATTTCTGGTTGAAAAATAATAATAGGAAAGTAACTCTTGTATCACACTAAAGCTGGAGGAAGCCACTAAAAGCCTTGAAATGTAAAATCTATTATACTTGCAATCATGCTCATTTGGCATATGAGGTTGGCCAGTGAAAAGACAGGTGCGGTAATAGCAATTGTTGGCTTTACACACCGGAAAACGGTGCAGATTATAGACTGGCACCGTCATCAGCCGAGTGCGGCATTCAAGCTTCGGGAAAGTTTTCATGTGGTACCTACCTAACATAAGCAGCAGACAGGCTATCTACTCCGGCGAAAGCAGAAGTTAGCCGCATGCTTATTTCGAGTGGCAGCCATCTGAAATGTGTTGCGGATAATATTTTATTCCCCAAACAACCTCCTCTCCTCGCAGCAGCAACAGTATGCGGTCTAAAATTTAAGAGGGACTTAATTTTATGGTTCGGTAACCGCTGCTGCATACAGAAGCGATAAAGAAAGTCAACAGAATATATTAAAGTGAGAACGGAAACGGGCTGTCGAATAATTTTGACATAAATTTCAGTTTAGTTTGAAATATTAAGAAGCAGAAAGCTAAAAGAAATGGAAATGGTAAAAAATCTACCAAAAAAAAAAACGAAAAAAAAAACAGAAAATCATAAGTACCTACATCGCAAAATTCAAAAATTAAACAGTCCATATACCAAAATAACCAAAATAATTAAAAAGTCATTATGCCAGAATAACAAAAAGTCAAAAGATTAAAAATTGAAAAGTTGAAATACTTAGAGAGTCTAAAAGCTAAATATCCCAGTAATATAAATATTAATTCATAGTCTCCCAGATGGTCTCGAGGTACAATGCTGGCCTAACGAGCCAGTCGTCGTAGGTTCGAGTCTCGTCTCGGGAGAGATTGTTAGTGTTAGTAAGATCGTAGCGCTAGCCCCGCAATTGTCCTGTACACTAAATAGTCGGCTGCGAAGTCTGTGTATAAATGAACAGAAGGTCAAGTTCCGAATCGGAATGTAGCACCAAGGCTTTGCTTTGCTATAAATATTAAAATATAAATTTCATTTTATGTCATCCCCTCTTTCTGAAACGGTAAAAAAAGGAAGGGGTTTTGCGACAGCGTATATGCTCATTTCAGGAACAAACAAGTTTAGTGTGAGTGAGAGTGTAGTCATAAGACATGATAAATAATTAATAATAATAATAATATTAATGTGTTATTTTCCAACATTCATTTGTATGCAAGTTACAAAAGTTACAAAAGTTGTTTGGATAGCTCCGATAACCTTGAACATAAGAACAATTCAAAATTCACATGGGCTTAGGTGAAAAATCGAAATGTTAAAAGTCAGTACTTTCTAGACATAAATTATTGAAAATATTAAAAAATATAGAAAAAAAAACTAAAACTGCAAAATATTGAGAAGCTGACGGGCTAAGTCCAATAGTTAAATTCTGACAAGGTTTGAAAGGTGGAAAACTAAAAATGTAACACACCCCAAACACAGTTTTAAAAGAACCTAAACAGAGAGGTAAAAAGTTGAAAATCTGAAAGATCAAAACGCAAATAGTAGCAAAAAAAAAATGAAAAACGCAAAAGTGAATCACAAAAATTTTCCAATGTCAAAATGACAGAAAGTCAAAAATATCGAAATGTCGGAGGGTAAAATTATCAAAAAGTCTGTCACTGTCGAAATTCTTAAAAATCAAAATAAAAATATTTGAATATCAAAATGTCAAAATGACAAAATGTTGACATTTAAAAATGTCAAAATGTTGAATAATTAAATGTCTCAATGTCTTAATGTCTCTGCAATTTCTCATCGCATTCCTGGAATCAAGGTTTCATTATCAAAAATTTTCATTCAAAACTATTTTTCCAATACTTTCCTAGAAGGTAAAGTTGTAAATTTCTAGAATTAATGAGAACTATTTTGATTGTAGATCATTGAACAAATTTTTTTAATGAAAGAAAACACTAACAGTTTTGTTGAGACAATACTTTAGTAAGATGCATTAGATAAATACCCTTTCTTTTTACTTGAATGCAATTCAACAACTGTATGCAAATCAAATCAAAAGTGATTCAAAATGGAAACGCCGAAAGGCAACCAATGTAGGTCGACCCATAGCAAGCAAAAACCAAAGTCCCGCTCGAAAGCTCGCAAAAAAGTCATTCCGGGAAAACACGGGCATCGGAGAAATTGCTCAGCAAAACAAAAAACACGAAACTAATTTGCTTGGATCCCATCCAAATGTGGTCAAACAGACAAATAATAGGAAAACCTGGTACTGCTTGGGTTGCTGCTTGCGACCAACGTGCAAGATAGAAAGCCTTACACGGGGGCCAACGCTAAGTGAAGCGACCCCCGCACCGTCGTCGTCCCTGTCGTCACCAAACAACGCGTCTACACGTCGTCGCCATGTGGAGGAAAAACAAAGTTGGCATAGGTTCAATATTGGGTTGCTTGAGTCCCGGATGGAGGCGCACGATGATTTTTAGTGCAGGTGGTAGGCCACATGTTCGCGCTGGATCGGTGACTAGTTTGTCATGCCGCGCCACGGTGACTCTAGTACAATCAGGGCCGGTCTGAGCAGTGGGCTCTATCATAGGCTGGGCTGGAGAAAAAATAATAAAAAGGAAGAGAGCAAGAGAAAACGAGAATACAAAAATTCTGGATGGGATTGGTTTTACCGCGGGAAATCAGCGAACGTGGGCAGTGTTGTGTCGCAGCTTTGATAGCTTGGACTATAGTTTAGAGCAAGAAACGCTGCTTTGGCAAGCAGGCTGAAAAGTTGTCGGATGCCCACAGGCAACAGGCGAACAGAAAGGGTTACAGAAAAAAATCGACGATGTATTTGTTATAACGAATATGCCGTTGATTTGATTTATCTTGCAGGCATTGGTTAAGGTGTCGCATATGGAACTATTCCTTTAATTATCAATAAATAGTCCAACAAGGATTATGCCTTATACTGATATATGGTATTCCAAACATTTGTATGGGCCATGTTGCGAGTATCAGGGCATTTTACCAGTTGCGTAAGCACTCTCTCCTCTGACTAGTGTGCTGTTTGTTGATCCCACTCTAGCTAGACACGTACTGTTTACTTAACATAGCTAGCACAATTCATCCTGATAAAACTCTCGTTGATGTTGACTTTGCTTTCGCTGCTGTCTTATTGATTTCCTTGATATTGAAACTGGATAAGTTGTAAAGCCGATGGGATCAAATGATACGTTCACACCAGAAAATAATACGAATTTGAGATTTGTTGAACATTATGTCTGAGAAAAAACTAAAAAAATATCTTTAAATCGAAAAATTTGGGAATTTTATTCCCCTGCGCTAATCGTAGTAGTTACTTCATCATTTATTATTATTAAGAAGTTTTCAAGTATGGAGTGTGATTTTGAGCAAACAGGACCGCAATTTCTACGCAAGACAATGTTGTTACTCACCGGTCTCTGTTTGTTTTCCAAAAATATTTGGTACATCTCGATTAAATAATAGCACTTGTATAGCTTCATATTAAAAAGTCTTTCCGCAGATCGACTTGAACTGTCCTACAGTACGGTCGCATTTTACCAACAGCTCGAGGCTAAGTCTTAGACTATCGAGAGATATTGAAATTTTGTTTTTTGCTTTCAACAGGCAATCTTTTTGAAAGACTACCTGTTGAAACGCAAAGTAATTAATTTGTTTTTAACGTTAACGAGTGTTTAGTGAGTAAATTTGGTTTTGAGATATTTCTACTTAAATTCTATAGTGAAGTGAAGTTTTCCAGTTATGCCTGGAAGAAATAAAAAAGCTCGCTTTGATGCGGCTTCAAGAAAACGTAAGGCATCTCCTCCAAGTGACACTGAAATGTCGACTAACAGGTATGATATTCTTTCTTCCGTTGGGGATCAAGAATTTCAAACTTCTCATACTGAGCATAAAGCCGTTATGAAGAAGGTTAAAGTTCCACCTATTGTGGTATTTAAAGCATTTCGATCAGAACTTTCATCATTTCTGTCGGAAGTGAAAGTTAATTTTCAAATTGGCCGCCAAGGCGAAATTCGTATTTTAGCCGAATCTTTTGATGGCCATAAACATCTTTTTCAGTATTTGACTGAAAATATGAATAAATTTTATTCTTTTGATGCCAAAAACGAGAGACCGTTTAAGGCTGTTTTGAAAGGTCTTTCAAATGATCAAGCTATTGAATAAATTAAAGATTTTATTTATTTATTTATTGTTCATTGTCCAATAGCGTAAGGCGAACCTTTTTAATTTGCTATCTCCGAATGTCGACGCAGTCACGCTTTAATAATTATTTTAAAGCCCTTTTTGAAAAATGCTTTCGACGTGGAACGTTTCAATGAGGTAGGTAGAAAGTTCCAATAAGTCACACCATGCACAAACAGCGAATTGGCGTAGCCCGAGGACGTGTTTACAGGGACCACCAAGTTTTGTCGGCGTTGTCCTCGGAGAAAATTTAATTTTCGGTACAGAGGTGCAGGAGCTTGCGACGTGATGAGATTATGCAAGAATATGCACGAGCGGTGGTTGTACAGGACGTTCAAAGGGCATCCCAAAAGGTTCCCCTGTAAATGGGTAGCAGAAGAGTATCTACTCAGTCCGTAGACATATCGTACACACCTGTTCACTGCCACATGTAGCCTTTGCATGGCAGTTGCACTAGGCTTCACGTGAACAGCGTCGCCAAAAAGGAAGTGTGCCAGAATTAATGCCTTGAAGAGCTTTAACTTGATAGTAGTAGACGCTGATGTTGTGTTGCAACGCAGTGTACGCAAAGCCGCGTAAATCTTGCCACATTGTTGGTTGATCATTCCGTCCCATGAGAGGTCAGTGTGGAACAGGAACCCCAAGTTGATCGCACTGGTCGAATACTCTATAGACTGGTCATCCATCATAACTGGTGGTAATGCAGTCAGAGAGCTTTCAAACATTTTCGACAGGGTGCATAAAATGCTGATTGGTCTCAGGTTTGAAAGTGCATTCAGATGAGGTTTTTTTCTAAGCGGCAGTACAATAATTTGTTTCCAGGTATCGGGGAACATAGCAGTATCTATGATGGTATTAAATAAATATGTGATTTGTTCGATAATTAATCGAAGCAGGATCTTGATAAATTTCAGTGGAATACCATCGGAGCCAACAGCATTTGATTTACTCTCCCAGATTGCATTGACTACTTCCCACGCTTCGACATGTCGAAAACCAAAGGCTTCAGCGGAAGTCGTTATATTTCCGGTAGGCTGACGATGGTGCTGCCTTGGAGCACAGCTGGATGTAAACATTGCATTTACGTCATCAGGATCAAAGCTGCAGTCCTCATGCTTAGTTTTACTTCTAACACCAAGGCTTTTCACGCGCCTCCACAAGTCACTACTGTTGAGTTCTACATTCAGGAAATGTTCCAGATAAGTTTTTTTAGCTCGATGTATTAATGAAGTGGTACGGTTCCTTAGTGTTGCAAACAGTTGGCGCTTAGTGTCTTTCAGGTGTGGAGGAGATTGTTGCCAGTCCTTGTAAGCAAGTTCTCTTTCCACAATAGATTTGCGAATATCAGCATTAAACCAAGGATTCTGTCTCTTCTGAGCACGCACTTCTCGGAGCCGGATATACTGTTCATGAATGGATTTTATATGGTGGTTGAAGAAATCGGTGAGCTCATTAACATCAGTCATATCGAAGTACTCAGACCAGGGCACAGTCAAAACAGCACGTGAGACGGCTTCAACATCAAAGTTTACGTAGTCCCGATAGGTGATTTTCTTCTCTGTCCAGGTTATCTTAAAATCCAGCGTAGCAAATATCAAATCATGTTGTGAGAGTCCGGAGAAACCAACTTGTCCAAACCGAAGAATTTTCGGGCTAGTGTTCGTTACGAATAAGTCCAGTTGAGAACAACCTGAGTGGTGGAAAAAAGTAGGCTCCTCACCTATGCAGTCCAAAGAGAAAGTCTGAAACACCGATGCTAGTCTGCTTTGTTTTCTACCTGATTGCAACATGTCAGTGTTTAGATCTCCGATCAAAACAATATTCTCGTAGGCGTCTGAGAGCTCACACATTTTTTCAGCTATGTAGCGAGAGCAATCATTCTCGGGCGGGTTGTATATAACTAGTAACAAGATCCTTTCGTTGCACACGTTGACATCCAAGCCAAGGCATTCGGTTTTATCCTCAGCGTCACCAGTCAGATCTGTGCAGAACAATTTATTACAGCGCAGGTAAGAACGAAAACAAACAACGATGCCACCTCCACGATTCTAACCACGATCGCAGCGAACCATAGAGTATCCCGGGATAGATACACAGTTGTCGGTTTTTTTTATCGGTCAACCAAGTTTCAGTAAAACAGGCGATTCCGATTTTAGGGTTTTGAAGTGCAAGCCTAATTTCTTCCAGTTTTTCAAACCTGCGTGCGCAAAGGCTTTGGGCATTACCATGGACTATATTAAGCATTCCTGAGAGCAGCACAGTATTCATAACTGCTCCAGGAATATTCGCTGTTGCGTTGGTGTGATTGTTAGTTTGGATCATGGCACTTAAGGAAGCATTTTTCAACGGGCTGAAGGGCAACTAATATATTAAATCTAACAATTTTCGTCTTATTATAATTACACATAAACAAAAATACAAATATTCGTCGTTGATACATTAAATACATATAAATAATTGAAAACAAACTTTAATCTTGATAAGCTAATTTCTGGTTAGCTGCTCCAGTTGTTCAGTGCTGTATACGGCGACAGGAGGACTATCGAAGTTCTTCTTAACGTATACTACTCCCAGCTTGGTGAAAACAGTCGCCACATCACCATTCTTCTTGAGTCGCACAGCAGATTGCTTAATTTTGCGTGCTGCAACCGTGAGATTTTCGTTGACATAAACACGTCTATCTGAGTCAAAGCCAAGGTGCCTAAGATTCAAATTTTGTGTCCGAAGGTAAGCACCATAAAAGTCATCTCGGGCGTTCCGCAAAGCAAACTGCGCAACGATAAGGGTTTCACTACCATTCGACTGCTTACCAGTACTCATTCTCCTGAGGTCAGCTAAAGGAACTGTTGATGCTTTCAGGTCTAACTGTTTACATATATCCGCAAAAATAACTTCCAGATTTTCCCCCGTCAGAAAGGGGATTCCACTAATGATGAGCTCGTTTCTGTTTTCCAAACTGCACACTGCATCAGTAATTCTGTCAACCCTGTTGCTAATAACATTGATAGCAGCATCGCCACGCAAAAATTTTTCAGCACAATCAGATCTCAGCGACTGGATATCTGACGATACAAGGGATAACTTTTCCTCTAACTCAACTTTCACGGCCTCAATTTTGACGTCAATGTTTGTTTGCAGCTGGTCGATCTTTTCCTTCGTCTCATTAAACTGAGTAAGCAACAATTGTACGATAGAATCTAGGGTGTTTGATGAAGCTACATCGCCAGAGCCATCATCGTCGCAGCGTAACCGCTTGGTGATTCCACTATTTTTCGTAACACCCGGCATTTCGCTGTTGGCTTTCAAACGAAAGAATCCTTTGTCTATGAGCGGAGAGTTGGTTCTAACAAACAATAGCCACCAATGAGGCCCAGCGAGCTCACAGTAGAATCGATATTTTTCGGTTGATTTAAGTTGTTTTCGCAGGAAAAAACACGGGCACACACGAGACTGTGGTCATTGACTAATCTGGAGTAAACTCGAGGTACGCACGGGTGAGGTAGCTTATCAAAAATTAAAGTTTTCCACGATCACATTATTCGCGACACATTCTGCTCAGCAGTGTTGCCAGTTAAAGATTGTTTGTCAGAATCACTTGGTTTTGCCCCCAACCAAGTAATATTGATGAAACGAAAGGCAAATGCCAAAATTAATCAAACTGAAATACACCAGGAAAATACTACTTAGTACACTTAGTACATACTTAGTACATTTTGATCGTACCAAAGTAAATAATTTGAAATGTTTGGAAAAGCACGTGTTTTATTTAACGTGCGAATAAAGTGGGAAAATTTCAAGAGACATAGAGGAATCCATAATCTTACGCAATGTCGGAATTGTCAAGCCTATGGTCATGGAACTCGAAACTGCCATATGGCAGCAAAATGTATGATTTGTGGTGACACTAGTCACACGAAAGATATCTGCCCCGTAAAAGAGACCACTAATAGTTTCAAATGTGTAAATTGTGGGGGAAATCACAAATCTAATTTCTTTAATTGTCCTGTAAGTTAAAAAATAATTGCCTCCAGACAACGTAGGAATTCTAAACAACCTGTTGTGAATGTGGGTCAAAAGACTTTTAATACTGTTCAGGCATCACCAGCACTTTCATTAGCAGGTGTGTCTGTAGGTAATAATTTAAATTCAGATAACAAATTTCAGACAAATAATCCTGTTCAGGCAACACTAGGCTGTTCATATGCCAGTGTCCTTTCAGGTAATATTTCAAATTCAAACAGTAACAAACCATTCGTGTTTGGTGCTGAAAAGTCAGCCAGTATTGATTTAGGTATTCCAACACCCGAAAAGATTGATTACCTACAACAATCCATGCTGCAGTTAATGTCCGCTTTGTTGAACTGTAACTCGATGTATGAGGCTGTTCAAGTAGGTATGAAATTTACAACATGAAATTTATTTGTTATGAAATTGAAATTCAGCAATGATTTTAAATAACGCTGTAAATTTTCTAAATTGGAATGCTCGCTCTTTAGAAGCGAAAGAGGATGAATTTTTCAACTTTTTAACAGTCCACGATGTGCATATTGCAGTTGTGACTGAAACGCTTTTAAAGCCAAATATTAAACTAAAAAAGAACCCAAATTTTATAGTTCATAGGTTTGATAGAGTTGATGTTGCCGGTGATGGAGTTGCAATAGTTATCCACCGTCGAATAAAACATCGTGTTTTACCCCATCTTGAAACCAAAGTTATCGAGAGTTTGGGAATTGAAATTGAAACAAGTATTGGCATTTTATTTCTAGCCGCAGTGTATTTGCCTTTTCAATGCACTGGTGAGCGAAAAAATTATTTCAAGGGAGATTTGCAAAAACTCACAAGAAATAAATCAAAATTTTTAATCATCGGTGATTTTAATGCGAAACATCGATCTTGGAATAATGCTCAAAGCAATTCCAATGGAAAACATATTGTTTAATGATTGCTCGGCTGGATTTTATTCAGTTCTATATCCAAATGGTCCTACAAGTTATTCTTCTATTAGGAATCCATCTACAATTGATTTGGTACTAACAAATCAAAGTCATTCATGCAGTGATTTATTAACTCATGCTGACTTTGATTCTGATCATCTTCCCATAACATTTTCTATTTCCCATGAAACTATTTTAAATCCCACTAGATCTGTGTTAAATTATCACAAGACTAATTGGGACAGATATCGTTCTACGATCGAAGAAAATTTGAATGATGATATTATTTTACAAAATAGTGCTGACATTGACAGAGCATTAGATAATTTTGGCAGTTTAATACTCAATGCCCGGAATTTATCAGTTCCTAAGGCTCGAGTGAAATTTAATGCACCAATTATTGACAGTGAACTTCAACTTCTTATACGTTTGAAGAACATACGGAGACGCCAATACCAAAGATCTCGTGATCCTGCTTTGAAAATTATTTTTCAAGAAATATAAAAGGAAATTAAACATAGATTCACTCTCTTGCGAAATGAGAATTTCATGAGAGAAGTTGAACAACTAAAACCTTATTCAAAACCTTTCTGGAAACTTTCGAAAGTTCTTAAGAAACCTTCGAAGCCCATTCCAGTTTCGTTTTCTAACGAATGAACAAAAATCTCAAAAACTTGCTCAGCAGTTTGAGAGTGTTCATAGCTCCAATTTGAACGTAGTAAGTCCTATTGAAAATGAAGTAAACCAAAAGTATGATCAGATCACCACCCAAGAATTTCTTTCCGAAGAGGTATTGAAAACAAACTTGAATGAGGTGCGAACTATTCTCAAAAAATTCAAAAACATGAAAGCACCAGGAGATGATGGGATTTTCTATATCCTCATCAAAAGACTTCCCGAAACCTCTTTAAATTTCTTGGTAAAAATTTTTAACAGATGCTTTGCACTAGCACATTTTCCTACGAAATGGAAAAATGCCAAAGTCACTCCAATTTTAAAACCCGAAAAGAATCCAGCTGAGGCATCAAGTTATCGACCAATTAGTTTACTTTCCTCTTTCAGCAAACTTTTTGAAAGAATAATTTTTAATAGAATGATAACACATATTAATGAGAACTCAATTTTTGCAAATGAGCAGTTTGATTTTCGCCATGGGCATTCCACTACTCATCAGTTACTTAGAGTAACAAATATGATTCGAACTAATAAATCTGAAGGCTATTCGACTGGAGCTGCTCTTCTAGACATAGAAAAGGCATTCGACAGTGTTTGGCATAAAGGTATAATAGCTAGAATGTCAAATTTCAGTTTTCCGCTTTACCTTACAAAAATGATACAAAGTTATTTAACTGACCGCACTCTTCAGGTTAACTATCTAAATGGTAAATCTAATAGATTGCCTGTTAGAGGTGCAGGTGTGCCTCAGGGGAGTATCTTGGGCCCAATCTTATATAACATTTGTACTTCTGATCTTCCTGATTTACCACCAGGTTGTGAGAAATCTCTGTTTTGACGATACAAGCATTTCCGCAAAAGGAAAAAGCCTTCGTGTTATATACAGTCGGCTTCAAAGAAGTTTAGATATATTTTCTTCATACTTACAAAAATGGAAGATTGCCCCTAATGCTTCTAAAACACAGTTAATTATTTTTCCTCATAAGCCAAGAGTTTCATTTCTCAAACCCACCCATAACCACGTTATTAAGATGAACGGTGTGGTCTTAAATTGGTCTGATCAAGTTGAATACTTAGGGCTAATTTATGATAAGAATCTTACTTTCAAGGAGCACATTGAAAATATCCAGTCAAAGTGCAATAAGTATATCAAATGTTTACATCCTCTTATCAACAGGAATTCTAGACTTTGTCTCAAGAATAAACTGTTAATTTACAAACAAATTTTTAGGCCAGCAAGACACTTCAAAGGATTCAGAATAAACTTTTGAAAATGATTTTGAAGCGTCTTCCCTGGTTTAGCACGAACGAGCTACATAGGCTCACTAATGTAGAAACATTAGAAAATATGTCAAGCCAAATTATCAACAAATTCCGACAAAATTCGTTGCAATCCTCAATTGCAACGATAAGCTCACTTTATAGTCAGTAAGATAGTTACAAGTTTATTTTAAGTGTCCTTTTTTTACTCCTTGACAAGTAGGTATATATATATATAAATATATATATATATATATATATATATATATATATATATATATATATATATATATATATATATATATATATATATATATATATATATATATTTGTGTTTAATTAAATAATTTTAAACATTCCAAATTCATTGATTTCTTGCGATGTGTTTATAGTCTGCAAATGCACGACGAATCGGCCATAGGATATGGTCAAAGTCAAAAGACAAATAATTTGAAATGATTGGTTTTATCGGAATGAAAACATCCTCGACTTTTGGCTTCTGTACATCACTTTTATTCTGATTATATTCATATTAGGTGGTATTCGATCATTGGTGGAATTTGGTTATTTTGGTTGTTTTCCAGAAATTGAAAGTGGTCATCTTTGAATTCTAAATGGTGTCCAGGGTCAATGTTTGATTTCTATGCATCATCGCGATCACGGAAATATCCATATTGAGTATTATTCGGTCATTTTCGGCTGGTTCCCAGAAGTTACCATCTAACAATTCATAATGGTGTCTGAGGTCAATTTTCAGCTCCTTGCATCATTATGGTTCCGGAGATACTCATATTGGGTGGTATTTGGTCACTTTAGGATGTTTTCCAGAAACCGAAAGTCGTCGATTTGAACTTCAAAATGGCATGTGAAATTAATTCCTGTCCTCTGGGCGTCATTCTGGTTCCGGAAATTTCATATTGAATGGTATTTGGTCATTTTCGGTTGTTTGCCAGACAGTGGAAGTCGCCATCTTTAAATTCAAAATGGTTTCTGTGATAAATTTTTAGCTTCTGTGCATCATTCTGGTTCCCGAGATACTCATATTCAATAGAAGTCGGCCATTTTTGGTTGTTTTCCAGGAACCGGAAGTTGCATCTTACAATTCAAAATGGTGTCGGAGGTGGATTTGTGGCTCCAGTGCATCATTACGATTCCGGAAATACCCATTTTTTTGGTATTTGGTCACTTTCAGCTGTTTTTCAGAAACCGAAAGTCGCCATCTTGGACTTTAGAATAGCATTTGGCGAAAATTTCTGGCCTCTGTCATCCTGAAAGCAAGAAAATGCTCTCAAAAACCTCAACATATCAAATTTGGTTGGGTACTCTTCCAGAAGAGAGACGGATGTCAAACTATTATGGACATATTTTTTACCCCTAAAAACATTCACTTGCCAAATTTAGTTCCATTTACTTGATTAGTTTGCGAGATGTGCAGAAATTTGTGTTTCATTTGTATGGAACCCCTCCTTCCAGAAGAGGGAGGGTTGTCGAACCATTATGAACATTTGGTTGTATTCACTTGATTGGTTCTCGAGCTGTGCAGAAATTTGTGTTTCATTTGAATGGGCTCCCTAATAGAAAAGGGAGGGGTGTCAAACCATTATTAACTTATTTGTTACCCCTTAAAATATTCACCTGCCAAATCTGATTCCAGTTACTTGGTTAGTTTTCGAGATGTGCAGCAATTTGTGTTTCATTTGTATGATACCCCTTCCTTCCAGAAGAGAGAGGGGTCTCGAACTATTTTAGTCCTTTCTCGGCTCCTAAAACCTCTATATACAAAGTTTCACGCCGATTGGTTTAGTAGTTTCCAAGCCTATATGGATCAGACAGACAGACAGACAAAGCTGCATTTTTATATGTTTAGATTTATTTACCTCAAACCTAACCCTAACTTAAAGGGATTAAATCCCTTTCTTCGACAATATTCGCATCGAATGACGTCATTTGGAAGCAACAGTTGTATTTTTTGGCATTCGTTAGAAAATTTCTGCTTTGCAATACTGGCATACCACATCCATTGGTCCTATCGTAACACATGATAATTCGCTGTAGTCAATCGTGCAGTCGTATTTTAAAGCTTCACGTTTCAATCGTATATTTATGGCATTTCTTCTAGCTCTACGGTTGGAGTTTGATGAAGTTCGACGATGCATACCGTGGTTATGCTGCTCTTTAAGCCGTTTTGCTGCTGCATGTATATCTCGTTCCTCCTGATATCGTTCTGCCCGAATTCGCGACATTCGTTTTCGTAGTTGTTCATTCGCTTCGGAGCGTCGCTGTGGTGTTTGATTTTCGCGGCGGATCGTCAATCTTCTTGCGTTTCGACTGCGTGAACCTATGTTCGATCTCCTGATTGGGGGCAGGGCAGTTTACCTCTCTTAGTTTTATCAATACACACTGCAATCACTGATGTTTTATCACTTGATAGTTCAACCGATTACCGTGACGGTAGCGACCAATCGAGCGCACTTAAATTTTCGGTTGCAGCTTTTAAACGAAAATTTCAAAATAATTGCCGAGAGTCACCTGTTTTTAATTGCTGTCATATCATTGTTGTTCATTGCGCCTCCCGCGATCTCATTTCTTCGTTGTATGGAAATTCTATTTTCGTGATTTTCACCATTTTCCTTTGAATTTTTCTAGTTATCTCGCCGTTACATTTTGCCTTGGACAAAGACGAACACAACAAAACAAAGCCAGCTCAAATCAGACGCTCCGTTGTAAAGTTATGGGCGGTCGCACATATATGTAACTTTATTTTATATATAAAGAAGATATATATATATATATATATATATATATATATATATATATATATATATATATATATATATATATATATATATATATATATATATATATATATATATATATATATATATATATATATATATATATATATATATATATATATATATATATATCAGGACGGCCATGAAAGTGGCCCCCGATCTATTTCGAGCGGTCATGCAGAAGTGCCTGGATGACTGCCTCTTTCCGGACAGGTGGAAGCGACAGAGATTGGTGCTGTTGCCGAAGGCTGGGAAACCGCCAGGGGACCCATCGGCATACAGACCTATCTGTCTGCTGGACACTACGGGCAAGGTGCTTGAGAGGATTATCCTCAACAGACTGGTGAAGTACACAGAGGGTGTAAACGGTCTGGCAAGTAACCAGTTCGGCTTCCGGAAAGGTAGATCCACGCTGGATGCTATTCTCTCTGTCACCAAGACGGCAGAGGTAGCACTCCAGCGTAAGAGTTGGGGCATTCGCTATTGCGCAATCGTCACGCTTGACGTGAAGAATGCATTCAATAGCGCCAGTTGGGACTCCATAGCGCTCGCGCTAAGGAGCATCCACGTACCGGTGTCGTTGTACAAGATTTTGGAAAATTATTTCCAGAATCGGGTACTAGTTTACAACACGGAGGAGGGTCAGAAGTGCGTCCCAATCACCGCAGGGGTACCGCAAGGTTCCATCCTGGGCCCGGTGTTGTGGAATGTCATGTATGAAGGGGTGTTGAAACTAAAGTTCCCTGTAGGGGTTGTGATCGTCGGTTTCGCAGACGACATCACGCTAGAGGTCTACGGAGAGTCGATCGAGGAGGTCGAGTTGACGGCCGCGCACTGCATACGCAAGGTCGAAGACTGGATGCACTCCAGGAAACTGGAGTTAGCGCACCATAAAACGGAGGTTACGGTTGTGAACAACCGCAAATTAGAGCAACAGGCGGTGGTCAGAGTCGGTGACTGCACCATTACCTCAAGGCGTTCCTTGAAGCTCTTGGGGGTTATGGTTGACGATAAGCTCACATTTAAGAGTCACGTCGACTATGCCTGTAAGAGGGCTTCAACGGCCGCTGCAGGACTATCTCGAATGATGTCCAATAGCTCAGCAGTATATGGCAGCAAGCGTAAACTTCTTGCCAGAGTGGTTTCGTCCATACTTAGGTATGGTGGGCCAGCGTGGTCCAAAGTGTTAGGTACCAACAGTCATCGTCGTAAACTGGAAAGTACCTACAGGCTCATGTGTCTGAGGGTTGTGAGCGCGTACCGTACAGTGTCATACGACGCAATCTGCGTCCTGTCCGGCATGATGCCTATCAGCATAGCCATTAAGGTGAACGTAGAATGCTTCGATCAACGTGACACAAGGGGTATACGAGGCACCAGAAGGTCATTCTCGATGATCAGATTGCAGCAGGAATGGTCCAATTCCGTAAAGGGTAGATGGACGCATCGACTTATTCCGGACGTATCCGGATGGGTCGGGAGGCGCCATGGAGAAGTTAACTTCCACTTGACACAGATTCTGTCAGGTCATGGTTGCTTCAGGCAGTATCTACACAGATTCGGGCATGCGGGGTCCCCCATGTGTCCCGAGTGCGCGGATGCGGAAGAAACTGCTGAGCATGTCTTCTTCGTGTGCCCTCGTTTTGTGGATGCGCGGAGCGACATGATGGTAGTGAGCGGGCCAGACACCACTCCGGACAACCTAGTTCGGAGGATGTGTAAAGACCCAAACATTTGGAGGGCGGTTTTTACAGCCGCCTCTCAAATAGTTTTAGAATTGCAAAACAGGCGACAGGTTGACCACCGACACGCCAGTGTTAGCTAACGGCCAGTCTCCAGGTTAGTTAGCTAAGTTAGCAAAGATACCTAAAGAACAAAGAGGGTGCACAGAGCACAAAAGCCGCTCCCCGAAGCAATACCTAGCGGTAGTCCCGGGGAGTATTATGGGCTGGAGACTGGAGGGGTTTTAGTGGGTCCGGTCACTGATTCAAACCAACCCCACACTCCCTGAGGTTGATCACCTCAGGGGTTTGGATGCAAATTTCCCCTCCACCTGAAACAAAAAAAAAAAAAATACATATATATACATATATATATGTATATATATATATATATATATATATATATATATATATATATATATATATATATATATATATATATATATATATATATATATATATATATAATAGATTTGAAATGTCACCATTTGTGGCAGAACACACAATATTAATTCTGAATAGATATTAGTACATAAATAAATCATTACAAACTCCCCCCTATGAAAAAAAAACCTACGTTGAACTCTATTTGACAATTTCAGAATTTTTTCCAGAAACCGGAAGCTGCAAAATCGGGTTTCAAAGTGAAATATGGAGTTTACTCCCGGCTTGCGGGCCCGGGATAATGTTCCTGAAAAACATTGGGTAATGTTTGTCTCTTCAAGGTTGTTTTCTAGAAATCGAAAGCTACTATGTATCTAGAAATTTAAAATGACGTCCTAAGTTGATGTCTGGCCCCTGGGTGTAACGCTTGTACAATAATCATAATAGATGATATCTGGTCATCTTAAGTTGTTTTCCAGAAACTGAAAGTCGGCATCTTCGCCATCGAAATATCCGGATTAGGCGAAATTTGGCCATTTTAGGATGTATTCCGGCAACCAGAAGTAGTAATCTGGATTTTTCGCGTGATGTATTTGAATCATATTTATTTCATGGTATTTGCATATGTATGTTTTAATGTATGCTCATATGTGTGTGAATGTTCGGTATAGTTGTGCTGTTAGCTATTCGAAATTTCTTATTTAGTGAGAAAAATGTAGCCAGCAGAAATTTCCAATGAGTATTTTTTCTCTTAAATCGTGTAAATCTATTTTAACATATTATAAGTTTGAATGAGAAAGCCTGGGTCTCACCACTAGGTGGATTAATTTGGGTTTTTTTTCTTGGTTTTCCCATGATTGGACTGGTTTTGTGTCAACTGTTCAACCGTCATTAGGAGAATACAAGGTTATTTTTATAATGTTTAATGCAAGTTATTGGTTTGTTATTTCAATATCAAGATTTTTTATTCATATAGCCTCCACGGAACAATATTTTGGTATCATTTTTTGTTATTTTACCAACTATGTAAACCATATTAAGGTCAAAGTGAAATATTGTATTATTGAGTTTTAAAGATCAGGTTTTCATATTATTATGATATTTTCTCCTGTTCGGGTAGCCATCTTGCAGTGGTTTTTTGAGCAACTTCACTACAAGGTGCGGCTAGAAAAAAATGGGAAAATCTTTGAACTTAATTATTGAGTAAATTTGTGTATTATGACTTATTTTTGTTTACAGTGTATTTAGCATCCTTTTATTTTCAAGTTCAAACATAGGAATTATTCTATTGATTTATTGTTACGAGTTAGAGGAGCCGGAAAAAGATCTCCAGGGAGCATTATATCACGCAGTATTTCGGACCCAACGATGAATCATGGAAAACAGCAAGTTATGACTGGAAATTCTGTGGCAGTCCGCATCTTGAGGCGTTGGAATTTTCGATTTGGGCATTCTGTGAAGCAGAAGCCTGCATAACATCTCCACCTAGGCATGTTCTGATTCCGGCATTGTTTTCAGGATTTCATGGATAAAAAAGGTGGACACAACGAGTAAGTTTGTTCGAAAGAACCTCATAGAGACAGCTGAATTCGAAAATTTCAATATTATTGCTTAAAGTATGAACGAATGGGATTTGAAGAAAAACTACAAATTTTCGCATTTTTTTCTGGCGCACCTTGTAAGCTCAGGTCCATCACGGAAGAGCAACTGCGAAGTATGCGGTCGTTTTCGTCTATACTGAAAGTCATATTTGATACGATTAGAATGAAAATGACTATCAGCTGCAGCCATTTTTAAATTACGCATATCTCGTGCTGAATCACCTAATTAGGAGATCTTTGCCTTCGATTATATAATCCTCTGCTCTTGCCCTACACTTTTGTAAATTAGCTCCATAGTATATACTGGAGCAGTAAATCAATTCAACGTTTAAATCTCACTATTGAAATAGTGTTAGTGTTTCGTGATGATGGTGTTCTTCGACACCGCCGATGATTTTGCGAGATTCAACACGTTCCGTCGATAAAAAAAGGGTCAAGTCAACAATGTCCTTACGCTAGTATGCTAGTGTTTACTTCGCTAATTATTGAAGCTGCAAAAGGTTAGCAGATTTCGGAAATATGAGCGTCTCTTCTCCTTTCCTCAAGAAGTGAATAGCGCTCCATAACTAGACTCCAACCGTGGGAATAACAAATCAAGCTTTCGTGTTGTGAGTCGCGAGGCGTTCGGTTCCAGCAACACTGGCTCGATAGAGTATCACACTGTGCAAGGATTCGAGCAGTTCTCACGCGGTCCGAAATTGAGAGTGGCGGCTACCTTCGTACGGTACGGCAACTGGCCGGTCGCGGAGAAACGGAGAGCAGAATTTTCCCAGGAGAAGCGAGCCCACCTTTTTGGCTGCGAAATCGGCAATGTTCGGGTTGGTCTGCGAGCCAGTAGTTCCTTTAGCTATGCGGTACTGCAAGTCTGGTTAGTTTTCCCATTTTCGCGAGTGAACAAAGGTCGTTGGAGGCCGTCCTGGCCGTGCGGAGAAAATCACTAGAAATAACAATAATAATAATCTAGCAGCAAATTCTAAACGGGGCCGCTTTTTTCTCCCAAAATTACTGGGGACGTGAGTGTTTGTTGCAAATATTTTCGCAATATCCCGTGCTCCAGTGTACGGAGAAAATCGTCAATTCCGAGTGAAAGGTGAAACGTAGGCTGGCGACTTAGGAGGAGTGCAATAGTGTTGTCATTACTCAAGGCGACACCAACCCCGGCTGGGTTTTGGGAGGGCGAATGTTCGGGTGAGGAAGTTTAGCAGATAATGCTCAGGTTTAATGTTATCCATGGTCGTGGTGCAATGCTAAGCTGTGCAAAAATGTATCTGCAGTGTGGGGTCAATTTGGCAAACCAAGAGAAAGAGAGAGAAAAAGTGAGGTCAATTGGTGCATGACTGCGGCTAGTTCGGATTTACTGCGTGGAAATGAATTTTTCAGCAAGGTGAAAACAAACAATATCGCACGCTAGCCTGGGGGGCTAATGCGGTCTCGATCAACTAGATTAGCTGCATTTTGCATGTTGTAGGATAAGTACAACGATACACCGTGCCCCAGTGCTGAGTCGAGAAAATTTCCAGCTCGAAAAGATCCTCGACCTGATCGGGAATCGAACCCAATATCAAACCGTGTGGGAGAGCTAGCTGACCGACATCGCTAACCACAGAACCACGAGGACCACTAGGTAAAAACCTGTCCATTGATTGCGGCGGACAACATGGAAGAATTCGCAATAATACATCAGACAAAAACAAACGTTGGAAGCTGCGCTTCAGATGAAACGGATGGAACAGTGGTTTGGAGTGAGAGACGAGAACAGGGAATCCTGTTGCAAGAGGCGATTTGTTTGCAGCACGGAAATCTGTGCGGCAGGAGAGAAACATTGTTTGTTCCGACATAAGTTCTCCTCCGGTCGGCTATCTCGTGTGTTTTGCTTTGGAAGATGGGAACCAAGCATGATGGCTTGTACCTCTAGTTGGAATGTTTAAGCAAAAACATTGGAAAACTCTGTTACTTTTTTTAACAATTGAATATATGCATGTCCCATAAAATTTTCGAAATTCAAACATGCCATGTTGTGTATTCCTTTCTGAATGATTATTTTGCGAAGTAGAGAATTGTTTACTATGTTTAAAACATTAGATTCATTTCCGTACTGATTTTTTACGCTTATACTGCAGAAAAAATCAGTTAAGCTTCAAATTCCAGTATACACTGCAATCGCATTTTACACAGAGGTAGCGACCGAATAAAAAATATCATTGAATATCGCATAAAAATTAACATTCCTGATTACTTCTAATCTCCGGTCAGATGTATTTCCGATTACAACACCGCAGATAAAGCACACTTCAAAAACCGCACATAAAAGGCCAAGGCACAAAAGCCGCATAAAAAGCTACTTCAGTGTATTTGAATCCCTCGCTATGTTTAGTGTATAGCCTTGGCTTGAAGTTGAATGACGATTGCCGTCGGCTAATCTATTTCTTCTTATCGAGGTCGAAAATCTATTCGCAAGCTGGGGAATCATGACTTTCCGAAATATCATTCGCAGTAGTTTTTGATTTGCCGTTGGCGGTGGACTGCCAATGGAGCTGATAATTGCAGCCGATAGAGCGGAAAAAATAACCGACAATTATGAAAAACAGCCAGTCAGACTTACACCTTCACTAGCCGCTCTATCGATTTCGGTTTTATATAACGTAGATTTCTATATTCGGTATAAGGCAAAATGTGGCAGAGAAAATAATAAGAGTTGAACTGGTTTTGCTTATTCACAGGTCATAGGTACTTGAAACCGTAGTTTGTCGAATTTCAACCTAGCCTTTAACGGTCCATTTCGACCTAGTAGGTTTTTCATGATATCCTATTTCAAGCATCTTTTCTACGATGTAGTAAATACCTTTGCAAGGCTTTAGAATTGAAGTAACTTTAGCGTATTTCTAAAACGTGGAGAAACATTTCATTTTAATGCAATTATTTCAAAGTATAAACCAAAATATTAAAAAATCTTCATTTTCAGTTTGTTTTTGTATTTTTCATTACGACAGTTTCTAGTGCCCCTAATTAGGTGAACACTCTTAGTTAAGAATTTGAGCAAGCATTTTCAGCTCTAACAGTGAATCGATTTTTTGCGACTATGTATGAACCGGAATTTTGCAAAATATTGAAAATGAAGAATAACTTTTTCATAACCCAAACTATTTCACGTTGAAAATGCATAAAAAAGTTTTTGTTAGAAAACATTTATTCCCAAAGAGGTCCCATTTAAAATGTCAAAAAAAGTATTAGCCGTTTAAATTATTTATCTAAAAAATTTAAAAGAAATCTGAGATGACCGTTTTTAAGATAATATTTTAGGCATTTTGGAGACGATTTTGTATGAGAAAATTTTTATCATCAAATCACGACAAACAGGTATTTTTTCTGGAAAATGTGGTCTCTACTATAACTCTGTCAAAAGAAAGTTTTGAAACTTTTTAAAAAGAAAGATATAAAATTATAGCGTTGGGAAAAAGGAATACCTACAATTGTAGCTTTGGAAAAATCTATACAATTATAGCAAAATCAGATTTGAAGCGTTATTTTTACAATTTACAAAATGTATATATAAACTTTTTTCGAGCTCCAGTATACAACTCATCGTTAAGTGTTTGTGTTTAAACAAAAATCATTGGAAATTGGTTCACGAGCATCCCAGAAAACTGATGCCATGAATTTGCTAGCGAATGGAAGCGGGTCGTCTTTTTGAAAGAGTGTTCAGTCCATTGTTCTGATTGTCTACTCATCTCGGGTGTTAAGTTATGGATCTGAATTTTGATTTCTGAAATATCATTCATATCTAGTTCCTCTTTAATCCATTTCGCAATCCAAATCTTTTACAAATGTTACAATAACCAAGCATTTTTGTTCACGTTTTGTCACGATTTTTGAAGGACTGAGAGGACTCAAAATAATGAAATTGCGTTTTCAATCATAAACAAACATACACAGTTGAATAGAACTAACGAACATTGTGCTTTTTTAGCTAAAAAAAAGAAAATTTTTTATTTTATTTCAAGCAAATGTTGAGCAGCCTTTCTCATTCGAACTTATTATTTAGATATATTTACACCAACACTTAAAAAATGCACCTTGATAATTTCTGCAGGATTTGTTATTCATTCTGAACAAGCAAATTTTGGTAGCCAACAGCACAACTATACCGAACATTTAAAATATAACATTCACACACATATGAACATACATTAACACATATACACTAAATTCGCTTTTTACGCGGGAGATACGTGCCGCGTAAAAAAACCGTGTAAATTCCGGAATCCGCGTAAAAAAGCGTTAATTCTGCATTCCGAGTGAAGGGAAACCGAAATCCGCGCAAAAAAAATACCGCGTAAAAAAACGCGTAAATTCCGGTTTCCGCGTAAAAAAAACCTGCGTTAATTCCGGAATCCGCGTAAAAAAAAGCCGCGTAAAAAAACCCGCGTCAAAAACCCCGCGTCAAAAGCGACCTTAGTGTACATACAAATAACATTAAATTCTTTCAAATATATGATGCGATTTTGTTTTTGATTGTGGTATAATCAATTTGTACTCATATTTAGAAATATTTAGATTGTTTATGTCAACTTTAGTCAGTTGATTTCAAATAGTTTATAATTAAATGTTTTTCCTTATACATTAATACTGAAAATGAAATTCTTTAACGCAATTGATATTACTGATCGGGGGGCATCCAATGAATGGCCAAATAGCTATCAATATGGGCTTTTGAACCCTGGATTCTACCCAGTGGCCAGAATCCGACCTCAAACCCCATTTTTAATGCAGATGACCACTTCTGGTTGCCTGATAATCAATAAATCATAAAATCCATCATAAAATTGCCGAATTGCCTAATCCGAGTATTTCGATGGCGAAGATGGCGACAGTTTCCGATCAACAGCCTAAAGTGACAAACATCATCCAATACGATTTGGGGTAGCTGTATGATATCCGGAGGCCGGATATCATCTTCAGATGCCATTTTAAATTACTAAACAGTAGCTTCCGGTTTCTGGAAACCAGTCTAATAGAAACTAACATTACGCAATGTTTTTCAGTACCCGGGATGATACTCAGAGGCCAGGAATCAACTCCATACTTCATTTTGATATCGGAATTTGCGGCTTCCGGTTTCTGGAAAACATCCTTCAATTGAAAAATATAATCCAATAAAACTATATTCACTATTCGGATTTCAGAATATTGAATAATTGGAGCATAGTATTTGAAATTTGACGTAATATTTGTACTAAATAGATAGTCTTTCTATCATAATGACTCCTAATTTCGAACTTTGATCGAAGCAGCTAGTTTTAAACAGCCTTTGGGTTTTGTTTCTTTGTAAGTTTAAGAAACAACCTGTTCGTTTAACTCCTGTTTTTTTTTAAAAAATAAGTCGTGTAATCTTCGAGAGAATAGACTTTCAATATTTTTTAAATTTAACACATAATGGTTAAAATAAAAGTCCGATTACATTGGTCAACACAAGTGTGACCCCGAAGGTCAAACTAAGAAAAAATGAAAAATTATAGCTTTTCCTGTGATTTTTTTTCTTTCTAGAGCAATTATTGTGAGCTTTAGAGCAGCATATTTTTTGATTTTGTCGACCAGTGTTATAATTAAATGAAATGGAAACCAATAGAGCAACTGAACCTTCAATTTAAAACTAAGATTGTTGAAATCAGTCATGCCATCTTTGGCAAAACGAGTGAATTTAAAAAGTTTTCTGGACAAGTTTCTCTTCATAACCTACATGTTCAGTCATCATAAAATTCGTTATTTACAGGTTTTGAAGACAGTCCGTTCATTTGATATCTGTTTTGTTCAAATCGGTTGTGTAGTTTCTGAGATAATGGAGTTTCATAACTTTTACATTCTGATACATAACAGACAAAGTTACAGTTCGATTATAATAAAACTCAATAGGGTCTTATCAGGCAACTAGACCTTTCTATTGCAACTTATTTCGTGAAAAACGGTCCATCCATCTCTGAGAAAAGTGGGTGAGTTCAAGCAGTCTTAGGAACATGTTTCTTTTCATAGCCTGATTTCACATTATTATACATAACGGACAAAGTTAAAGTCCAATAACAATAAAATTCAATAGGGTCTTATGGGGCAACAAGGCCTTCCATATGACACTAATTTTGTGAAAATCGGTCCAGCCATCTCTGAGAAAAGTGAGTGAGTTTAAACAGTCTTTGAAACACGTTTCTTAGCATAACTTTTGAACCATATGTCCGATCCTTATAAAATTATTTTATAAATGGTTCAGAAAAACAAGTCCGTTCTTTTGATACCAATTTTGTTCAAATCGGTTGTGTAGTTTCTGAGATAATGAAGTTTTGTGATTTTCACATTTTGATACATAATCTCGAAACTAAAAAGCCAATTGCAATAAAATTCAATAGGGTCTTATGGGACAGCTAGACCTTTCATTTGCAATTAGTTTCATTAATATCGGTCCAGCCATCTCTGAGAAAATTGAGTGAGATTGGGAGACCGTTACATACACACACACACACACACACACACACACACATACACATACACATACACATACACACACATACAGAAAATGCTCAGCTCGTCGAACTAAGTCGATTGATATACGAGATTCGACCCTTTGGAACACTTTTATACCTTTGGTTTTTTCAGTGATTGCTATACCTTTCTAGGAGAAAGGCAAAAATGATCGTATGAAGGAATGTTTCGAGTATCTTATCCAGTTTTAAGTTGAACTCTGTGGTATAGCTATGTGTCTTTTCATTCATTTATATTTTGAATTGAAATGTAACTGAATTGAATTGAAATGTCGCAATAATCGGAATCCCCTCCCGCCCCTTATGCGTGACATCATTAATAGATGGTCCCTTGAAACCTCTAACAAAAATTGGTTTCAAACAAACAAAGCCATCTTCAAGTCAGACAAAATGTCTTTGAGACTATCCACGTAAAATCCTTTAGTTCTTTAGAATAACGTTTACGGTAAAAAATGGACTTTTTCAGATGGTGATGAAAAAAAACTAAGACAGAGAATTAAGTTGAATAAATTTCCCATTAATGGTAATTATATTATCTCATTTGCTAAAAAATTCTGCGCCCTTGCGAGCGGCCTTCCGGCAGTTAACCGGAACATTCGCCATGGCGGACGAAACATGCGTGTAGGCATGTTTTCGAGCTCTTTCTTCTTTTTCGCGACAAAATTGTTGGAATAGATCTTGCGCTTCAAGTTTGCCCAGACATTCTCGATGGGTCGCAGCTGGGGGAAGTTGGGCGGATTCGCCAACTTCGGTACCACATCGATATTCAACGGCTCCATCTCCTCCAACGATCGCTTCGAGTAGTGGGCCGAGGCCAAATCTGTAGAGATGGTCGGGTTTCGGGTTTTCGATTCCGAAACCCGAACCCGACCCGTACCCGACCCGTGTCCGACGATGGTGACAGATCGTTGAGATCCTATGCTGAATCCAAAATGCGTCTTCACAAAACTCGGTCTTGGGCTGCTCCTTCTTCACCTCGCGGCTCGCCTCGTTGTCACATGTCACGGGAGTACCAAGATAAACAAATTCGTCAACCACATCGAAAGTATCCCCATCCATTTCAACCGCAGCACCAACACTCGCAGAACAACCACGCCTTCTGCCAGCCACCATGTACTTCGTTTGTCAGTGTTTATTGTGAGTCCAATTCTCGCAGCTTCTCTTGTGAGAGCCGTAAAAGCCTCCTCAACTGCTCTACGGTTAACACCAATTATATCAATGTCGTCCGTGGAGCCTAGAAGCATGTGGGACCTCGTGATGATAATGCCGCTCCTTTGCACACCTGTCCTCCTTATTGTACCTTCTAAAGCTATGTTGGACAGCAAGTTCGAGAGCTCGTCACCTTGCTTCAGACCATCTAACGCCACAAACGCGTCGGAAAATTCGCCCGCTGTCCTGATGCATGATGTGAAACCGTTAAGCGTCGCATATAACAGTTTAATTAGTTCTGTTGGAAACCATGTTCAAGCATAATTTGCCACAGCTCGTTGCGTTTTATTGTATTGTACGCCGCCTTAAAGTCATTAAACAGATGATGTGCCAGCAAGTTGTGTTCTCGAAACTTGTCGATGATCTGTCTCAAGGTTAACATCCGGTCTATTGTGGAACGTCCCACTCGAAAACCGCATTGGTATTCTCCAATGAGGGTTTCCTGCAACGGCCTCAGTCACTGGAACAGGACACGGGAGAGAATTTTTTAAGCGGAATCGAGAAGGTTAATGCCTTGATAATTACTACAGTCGAGTCTATGTCCCTTCTTGTAGCTAGGGCATATAATGCACTACACAGGTAGGCAGGTAGGCCGTTCTTCCCAGCAGTTTTGTGGTTTTTTAGCTCTTTGCAAGCATTCTTCACCTCATTCAATGTTGGTGGGTTCACAGCTTGTCCGTCCACCCAAATTTTTATCCTGTTTCCCTCGACGACTCTCCACCTTCCTCATCGTTCAACACCAGTTCAAAATGTTGCCTCTAACGCCTGGCCACCTGCGATTCATCGGTAATCAGGTTCCCCTCCGATGGCAGGTACTGGCACGGTGCGGTTCCTGATTCCGTTAATCGTTCTATAGAAGCTCCTCGTGTCGTGCCTGGTGAAGTAATTCGCCGCCTCCGCGAGAACGCGATCGTAGTGCCCACATTTCTTACGGCGGTGAAGCCTCTTTTTGATAGCTCTTGACTCCTAGTACTTCTTCCGCATCTGACGTGTCATACGACTAGCTGCTACTAACGTGTTGGCGTAGGCCCGGTTCTTCTCTTCCCTCATCTCTAGACACTCAGCAGCGACAAGTGGTTCTCGTTGTCATACCTATCACTTCTCGCGCTGTTTCGCTTACCGCATTACTCGTTAAGGTTCACTCCAGCTGGTTCACCGATCCGTCTATCAACTTTCCGAGTATATTCTGCAGCAACTCCTTCCACTAATAACCTCTGAGTGTTCAGACGTATCTTCCTCGCCGAACTCGATTTAAATACGTTGGACAACCGGGCGCGAATCTTGCCTACCACCAGATAGTGATCCGAGTCGATGTTTGGTTCTCGTAAGGACCGCACATCTATGACGTCTGAAAAGTGCCGACCGTTGATCTAGAAGCAGGCTTCTCCATTGGGCTGTTTCTAGGTGTGCTTACGAATGTTCAGAGGTGCAGAATGGGTACTACAGATTCTCCTGGCCGCGGCGAAGTTCACTAACCTCAAGCCGTTATCGTTGACGGTAGAGTGAAGGCTTTCTCTACCAATAACGGGACGAAAGAACTCCCGTCCGACTTGTGCGTTCGTATCTCCGATGACGATCTTTATGACGTGTTGTGGGCACTCTCCATACGTTTTCTCAAAAAACTCTTAGTACTTCTCCTTGACGTCATCGGTTTTATCGTTTGTCGGCGCATACACGTCGATAAGGCTGTAATTGGTAAAGACGGTCATCAATGGGGAACAATATCGCTTGCTTAGCCTGGGGGCTAATTGCGGTCTCGATCAACTAGATTATTAGTTGAGAGAACTCGTTATCGATATTGTTTTTGGCACATTTTGCATGTGTAGGATAAGAACAACAATACGCCGTTCCTCAGTGCTGAGTCGAGAGAATTTCCAGCTCGAAAAGATCCTCGACTCGATCGGGAATCGAACCCGATACCACAACCGTGTGGGATAGCTAACCGACAACGCTAACCACAGACCCACGGAGACCACCTCCACCTAATGACACGTCTCATTTGGTTTCCTGGTAGCACGGAACCGACACCCCGTCCCGCTCTGTCGCTGCCACTGTAGTAGATGTGGTACTTGAAAAATGTACCCGCGTTCTCCGGTTTTAGGCCAACTCACTGCTTGTATGGCTTCTACCTCCACTTTTCCTTTCCGTTGCTCTCTGGGCAAGATGTCCCACGTGCCGGTTCGACCAGACTCCGATGCCAAGTCTCGCGACGGGGCTGCTGTCTTGGATGTAGCTGGCAAGACACCGCATTTCATAGTTCAGCCGTCCGCTCCGGATCAGTCGCTGTTTAAGCCGCCCCTGACCTGGGGAACAGACGCTCAGACAAGCTACTCTCCAAGGAGAACAAATCTCCCTTCCCTGCCAGCATACGACCAAGTTCCCACCGGTTCACCGATCTTCCCTTGGTTGCTCGGGACCACGTGGAGTTAGAGATAGGAGTTGCTGGGCATTATGCTATGAACCACACTGGGGTCTATTTCATGCCAACTAGTACGGGTGTACTGCTGGTACGCGCTGCCCAGCCGTTCACCAACCTATGCCAGTAGTTTACAAAGTGTAATTTAAGCAAATCAATATCACTGCGATTATTGCTACATGATTAATACGACACTCTCCTACTGCTGATGATTGATCAGCAGAACAAATAATTTAAATATTGCATTATCTATATTGTGACCGGAAACGAATTAGTAGTGAGGACGCATGGTAATTCGTGTCACATCTAGCATGAAAGCTGCTTATACCTTACTTTTACACTGAAGGCCATGCGTTCTCATGAATGTTACATTCCAGAGTGAAGAACTTACACAGAATGTACCTATCTATCGGATAGGCCTAAAATAGCATAGTATAATAGCATTTCGAAAATGCTAAACTCGATTTTTTATTGAACGCGTATTTTTGCGCACTGTCATTTCACCCATTCGAAATAATTTGCGTTAGGTTGAGAAACCGAAAAAAGTATTTTTTATCTGTGCTTTTTGCACTGTTTCTGGGCACATTTTTTTTAAACAGTTCCTTGTAATAACACTACTTAGGCACGGTATCTAACCCGCATATCAAACAAAAATTTTGTCTTATTTCTACAAAAAATATTCCATTTTAAGCTTCTGGTCTTCAACTCGAGCTAGCTTCCATTGATTTGCAACCTTCCGTCTTTTTCGTGCAGTCCGACAATTCAAATCAAACCAAATGTTCCCTACTGTTTCCGTACATTTCCATATCTGTACGGTGTTCTATACTACCTAGTGTAGTATTAAAATAGATTTATCGGGTATCAACATTTGTTTTGGCAATACAACATAGTCGTAAACAGTGCACTGTAATTTGTGAGTAAATTATTCAGGTATTACAATTTATAGTTTGCAATCCATCCTCGCAAAGCTCCAGTGGTGCGCTCGAATACAAATACAAATATTTAGTGGCACTAATTTCTAATCCCGTGAGCGCCACTAATCGATAAACGCGCTATTCGCTAAACAAAGATCAGTGAAGGTTTCGATTATTACTAATCGCTAACCTGTTATTATGGTTAGATACTAAGTATATTCACATACAAGTTTCGATTATTAAGATCGACACAGTAGAATCGAAGTCTCGATAAGTCCTTGCGCGCTGTACATTAGAAAAAAATTAGATTTTTTGATCTGTTTGTAATTATTTTGTTGCAATTGTCGTGAGATTGTCTTGCAATAAGTAAACAGTATTCAGCACCGATACAAGTAAACAGCATTTGAATGAAACAGTCAATTTGTGAGTCACTCTTATGGGAATGCCTAAAATTTGCTGCACATCATCGAAAATTCGAGGTTTTTGTCGAAAATATTTTGGCACTGTCCTGAAAATCAGTCCGTCAATCGTTTTTTACTCTTGGGAAGCCACAGTTTCACAGTGATAACAATTTCGTCGAAATTGCTTATTATTCAATTGAAACTTTGCGTTGCTAATTAGTAATTTAGCGAATTGGTGACCCCAAATGTAAAACTCAAACAATTATGATATGAACAGATATAAATAAATTTACGATTTGTAAGTGACCAATTCGCTCACGTTCCTTCAGTGTTCGGTGGCATTTGTTACGAAATTTAACTTAACGTTAGATTAATTTGATCAACTTAATCGGTAGGCACAACACATTTTTCGTTCTCATAATCTGCTATCGACGTTCAAATCTGCCGCAATACATGAACTTTTTTCTCCTATTGCCAAAACAGCTCTAAAGAATGTCACCAGCGGATTTGAGCGACCGTCGCATTCCAGGGAGCAATTTATTATTTCATTAGTATTCGAGCAAAAGTCGTCCGAAATACTGTGGACCAACCGCACAAAGAATGGGTGGATTTCCCCGCGCTGTTCCGTTTTATTTCATTTATCGAAATAATCGCATAAATTTATTTCTCTGGCGTGAACTGTTTGAGCTTTTTCTCGTCGCTCCGCTCTGGCCGGGGTGCTCTGTTAGTCAAAAATAGCAACGGCATATAGGGGGCGTATACTGTGCTATACTATATTCAGTATACTGTAGTGGTTGGGTTCTCAATTCCGACCATGAAACGACGATCCGGCAGTCTACCAAGCCTCATACGTCTATCGAACGTCGCTTTATGCGATGATGATTCATGCTACTACCGTAGCCTTCTCCTGTGGCCCGCGATCAAGATGGTCAATTCATTGGGTGATACAAATCGAAGTAGGGTTTAAATTCGACCTGCGCAACCGATATTGTACCAATTGGAAATCATCTTGGTGTGCCGATGCCGACAAGTGAAGCTCATCGAAGCGAATCAACACGGCTGGCAGTAGAGCTGCTATGGGCCACAATAAAATCTATTCACCTCGAGGTTTTTTCCCACCACCCTCTTCACTATGTTTGCGAATTCGGGGAAAAGAAGATCATCGACGACGGTCGCGGGGTAGAACAATGAGCTTTTTTCGTTAAGCTATTGACAGACATGGAAGTTTATTATATAGAATAAAATTCTCCGACTGGTTTTCCCGTCATAGGGGTTCTATTTCTATACGTATGTATTGATAAAACTTCTCTTGAAAGATGGCTTTTATAGTTGCAAAAAAGGCTCTCTGACACAGGGAGACACTACTGACTGAGTTGAAAAATCTGTTGCTGTAATAGTCGACACAAGCCGTTTTGTTAGCGTTCGATTGATACTTCATAGATATAAAAACGCCATATTTTGATGTGTTGCAAATGGTAAAATTAGCGAAATTCCACTATGACCTTAAGTTAATAAAACAACATTTTCGGTCATTGAAATTGCGTAACGCATAACTAATGATTCCAATAGAAACGAAAACTTCAGTTCGGATTTGGTTCCGTTCTTCGGTCTAGCCTCAAGCGTACAAGAGCAGCCTCTCAATTGAATTCTGCTGGAATTGTTTAAAAAAATCAATATTTTTTTTGTTTCTTAAGTAATCTACAAAAGGTTAGCTAAACTTTGATGCTTGTTTGAAAGCGAAGAAAAAACGGTTTGTTTGATTGGTATGATATCTTCGACAAAGTTGTAAAGAGCAGTTTTGTCCTTGCAAAAAAATATACACCATAGAACAAAAAAAATACAAAGAAAAAACACACAAAAATTATAATAAATTAATTACCGTAGAAACAAATTGAATCTCTTGAAAAGTAGATTTTTTTAGATAAATCTATTTTTTACGAACTGATTTTTGTATACAAAATATTCACAATTTTAGATTAATATTGATAGTTGTTTTAACTTAAAGAGATAGAAAATTTAAAAAAAATTCTACAGTAAATATTTTTTTTGGAAGGACTACTCTACCGAAGACACTATACCAATCGAACAAACTGTTTTGGCTCTAAAAATTGTATTATCTTAAATAGGTACTCGGCTCCAGAAATACTTCCAAAGTTATATTTCGCTTAGCACGAAGAACTTTGTGCCGAAATATCTATCACATTTAGTTTAGTCATTTTGTTTATCAATGATCAAAATATTTTTAGAGACATTTTACTGAACTGAACTGAACTGAACTGAACTGAACTGAACTGAACTGAACTGAACTGAACTGAACTGAACTGAACTGAACTGAACTGAACTGAACTGAACTGAACTGAACTGAACTGAACTGAACTGAACTGAACTGAACTGAACTGAACTGAACTGAACTGAACTGAACTGAACTGAACTGAACTGAACTGAACTGAACTGAACTGAACTGAACTGAACTGAACTGAACTGAGCTGAACTGAACTGAACTGAACTGAACTGAACTGAGCTGAACTGAACTGAACTGAACTGAACTGAACTGAACTGAACTTAACTTAACTTAACTTAACTTAACTTAACTTAACTTAACTTAACTTAACTGAACTGAACTGAACTGAACTAAACAGATTGAACGATAACTTTTACAAAGCCAAGAGTGAGTTTTGGCTTTCTAATAACTCCATGATACTTCTCCTTGAATGCATAGATGAAATAAGAAGATATTTTGTGCTGTATGAAAAACGTAGAGAGGCTGTATGCAAAGCCACAACCGCAAGGTTGACGTAAAACTACAAAAGGTTGTTTGTTACATTACTTGTATTGAATATTTTAATTTTAAATATTATTTATTTTTGTGCAAAAGAACAGCTTAAGTGCTACCGAATTTCAACATGCACAGATGTTACGGATGTGATTTTTCAGACATCTGCAGATGTGGATGCGGATATGTGATTACGGATGCAGATGTTGATGCGGATGTCAATTTCATGCGGATGTTCCGCATTCGCGGATGCGGATGCGGATATCCGTAGCATCCCTTGTGTTATATTTTGCTTTTTTCACATAAGCATGCCCCTTCCCAGTGCAAACGTTATTTGGGCGAGCAGTAAATATACCAAGGAAAATTTTTCTGCTATATTTTATGAAGCGATATTTATTTTCAATATTCGCATGGTATGATGTGGATGCGGATACGGATGCGGATATGTGATAACGGATGCAGATGTTGATGCGGATGTCAATTTTCATGCGGATATTCCGCATTTGCGGATGCGGATGCGGATATCCGTTACATCCCTAATGCACATATAAATATCCATTAACTAGTAACATGATTGGTTAGGGCAGAAGAAGGCTATGCCATAGCTCAACAGCATATTTAATTGTACAGTTCTCGCCAAACATGTGAGAAGGGCTAATATCCCATATGTACACAAGCCAAATATTCTTGTTTTTTGATCAATACAAGCATAATCTACCCTGATCAATAAGATTTGTTGATTGAAGAACTCTGTTTTAGTAAAACAACCTTCTTTGAACGAGTAGTAACACTTTTCACATGTTTGGCGAGAGTTGTTAAGGCTCGAAAATTTTTTTTTTCCGCAACATTTTATTACGCTGCTGTTGGGTGGTGTTGCATATTGCTGAAGAAAAAACAGTTCAGTTCGTGCTGAGACATTTTGAATGAAGGGTAATGAATGAACGAGAAAACGAGATGCATAGAAGATTACCCTATCGATTTCTGCAAAAATGAAAGAAACCCATTGAAAACTAACCGGTTTATTAGCTTGTTAAATGGAACATTTACCTATTTTCGTTTTTAGAACTTTATTTTACATCTCTATGTAGCCGAACTTCCTGAGAGGCGTAGTTCTACGTCAAAACCATTCATACTTTTAGATCTAGATTGTTAGACTTGTTTTAGCATAACTTCATTTCAGGAATGTTTGTCATAACTCATTCAATTTTTTTCATCAAAAGCGTATGGAAAATATAACATTGTAATTAAATAGGGTACACTGAAAATATATTTTAGTTAATTCCACGAAAACGTATGTTTTATATACACAACCTTTTGTTGTTTTCTGCAACGAAATCAATGCGTAATAAATATGAAGGTACTTTCGTCAGAACTGTCAAAACTGTTACAGATTTATATTCGTATACGTAACGAAAGGTTTTAAAAATAAACGCAATCAATCGTACAAACAAAGGCTGCATAATGTAAATAGTACGAAAAAATAGTAAGTTACGATAATAATTCGTACAAAGAACGCTGCATAATGTAAATAGTACGAAAAATTAGTAAGCTCACGCAAAGAATTCGTACACAGAACGCTGCATAATGTAAATAATACGAAAAATTAGTAAGCTTACGCAATAATGTATACATTATACGAAATCGAAAATAAAAGAGAGAAAGAGAGTTTGATTGATCATCACCGGTTTGCCACAACGCGATTTTAGTTCTATCGGTAGCGAGAGAGCGACGACGCGCGCCTTCCAAACTTTACCCTCAGAGACGTACAAATGTTCACGAAAGTTATTTCAATACGAAACACCTGAGCGAAGGGTATATGTATCGCGGCGGTTCTATCGATGCGAGAGTGATGTTGTTCCAGAAGCGTATAAATGTTCTCTACCTCATCGTGAAAAAGCAACGGATTCGGACCAAGTGAAGGAGTGGAACTCACGACCATCTGCTTATCAAAGCGGACTATGTAACCATGTGGCTACCAGCTCTGTTTATACGAAATCAAAAATAACAGAACACCTTCAAGTAATTACTCGTGGTTATCCACGTTCATACGAAAGTACATTCGTGAATTGTACAAAATAATGCGTAAAGTTGCAATTCTATTCGATAACTTGCAGTACGAATGTTTTATACATCCAGCAAAAGTGCTGTACAATCTACGAATTCCATGTTTACGAAATGTGCGTGCAGAGAATAACGAAAAAATATTTTCAGTGTATTTGTACATTTGTACAGCTTTCAATGTCTCATGAAGAGCTATCGTGAATACAGAAAAATCCGATGGATTACGATATGCATTCGTAATTTTATAAGATTCATTGTTCGAAGTTCAAAATTATACATAAACATTTTCTGCTACCTTCTTGAATCATATTAATTCTAAAGAAATATTTCTTCCCAATTTCAAGGACTTTTTACATAGTTTCACAAATGCAAGTAGAGTTTTTTATTGAAAGAAAAATTATTTCCATCTTTTTTTATAAAGTATTATTAGTTTTATTCAATACATGCTCAATAGTTTTTCTATACGACCAAAGATTTCCGAGCTATAGTTCTTCAAATACAGCGTATGCTCAAGTTAGTGAATTACTCTTGAATCCATTCCCTGAATCTCTGAAGTTCTGCACAGACATCTTTTATTCCAATGCTCGCGTGACTGTTTGGCCGCTCCGTTCTCTGTACTCAAATAAAGTTATTTAGTATCATAATTGGATCAGATACGCTTGCAGTATTGTGAATTACGCATAAGTCCTAATACAGGTAACACAATTTCAGTCCGTTCCACTGATGATTTTTACTTTTCAATTTTTCAGATCGATCCCGAGAAAATTCCTAGGGGTTCCATAGTTACGGCGCAGTGAAAATAGTATCAATTACTAATACTTTCTAGCGAGTGAAACCAACAGCGCAACAAAGCCCCGAGCTTCCACTCAACGCACCAAGAATTACAAGCAAATGCAAAAGAAAACAGCACAAGTTATCTATCTTCATAGTTGATGATCTTCCAAATGTTTAGAATTTTCAAAGCCCGATTTAACCTGCACTACCACGTGTTCAAGAAGATTTATCTTAGGAAAGTATGGCTTCTACAATGAAAGGCCAGTGTTTTTAAATTAAATTGTGTTATGTTTCGAAAATCGCTTATTCAGTTGATTAGTTTATGTGTTCAGTGAATCTCTGGTGACAATTGGGAAGGTGGAGTGAGGCCGATCAAGAGTGTCCATAAAAAGGAAATCGTAAGCTCACCATACAAAAACCTGCACCGAATCAGGTTGTGAAACGAGTGTGCCGTGCGGAATACGTGGAAAGAGGGGGCAAAGTGTACCGAGCAATAAACCGGTGAAGCACAGCAACTGCAGCTGCCGGTACCCCATCAGGATGCCATTCGGTCGTAAATCGCCACTGGAGGCTCTGGCCATGCCAGGAGCCATTATCGCTTACAAGTATAGCCAGTACCGGCAGCGTCGCCGGGAGGCCGCCAATCGTCGCGTTACCGAGCGGGAGCTGACGGCGTTACACAACAAAATTGTAAGTCCAATAAGTAATTGCTTTATGTTTGTTTTCGATCGGAAGGCTGATTGATATCACGTAGTTAGCTGAAATCGGCTATTGGATTAGTGCATTGGGAGAGTGAGACAGAAAAAACGGAGAATTAGGAACTCGAGCATTTCTAATTGAAACAGCATTCTCAGAAAGTGGATGAGTCACAAAATGGTTGAGAAATAATCAAGCTTAAAGCTTAGGCACAGGCCAAAAGTCGGGAATTATTATAGAACGAGTATAGATTGTGATAAGTGAAAGACTATTACAAAGTGGGAATAATAATAATAATTTTATTTGAAATAGTTGCGGAATAGATTTCGGAACGGAGAACCAACATTCGATATTGTTTTTATATGTTTGACAGGTTTAAAGTTTGCAATTTTAAAACAGTTTTTTCACAAATCGAGGTGTCTCTGATATAAACTTCTTGTTCTAGAGAACATAGATTTTTTTATTGTTATCAGCATCTTTATTTTGAACGAAAAATCAGCATCTTTATTTTGAACGAAAAATCGTACTTGGAAACCAGACACTGTTTGAGTGCTAAACTTGACATTTTGGCATAACTCCCAGCTCTGCGAAGAGTTATGTCGTAGGAATGCGAAAAGGCTAGCGTTTTATAGCCACGAGTGGCTACGTTAGTTCGGTTCCAGCAGAGAACCATTATGATGAATAAAATCCATTTGCACCTAAAAAGATCGACATAAATAAAATTTATTTTCCGCCACCAGACAAAGTTTGAGACAGTCCAAAGAGAATGACAAAAAGCAACTTTGCTTGTTTCGACCTTCTTTAATTTGGCTGCAAATTTGTAAAGTCACACATTGTTCAAAGCAAAAGTTCAACCAGTTTAGCAAAATGTTTTTATCATCAAACACATTTTTGATACGTGATATAATGTTACAGGTTTCTGAAATAAAGTTATTCGAATACAGCAATTAAAATCAACCCAACAAACAATTTTGTTGAATTATGGCTGCTATTATGCGGATTTCGGGTGAAGTACAGCCAAAAAAGTTTTTACACAACAACATAGTTTTAACCGTTACACTTGATTTTTTGTCAATGTAAAACGTTAGTTTGCTCACTGTCATAATATTTTACTAATTAGGATGGACGTTTCTTAATTATTAGGTTGTAGTCATACTTTGCAAAAAATAATGCAATCTCTGTGATCGACGAAAACACAAATTTCTCTGTGTTGACATATAACGACTATTTAATAGCAAAAGATCGACTTATTACTTGTTCCCAGAATTATATTTCATGAATATCGTAAGTTTGATTAAATACTCAAGGAGAAAACTTGGTGCGAACTGAATTATTGATGATGATGATGATGATGGTCCCACCTCATACCCCTACATCGGTTTGAGCTGGTCGATTTATCTAAGTAAGATATTATATAGAGTCATACAATGTAACCAGTTGGCAAACAAATAACGGACTGGTTATTAATACAGACATAGTAACCCTTCAAAAGTATACCAATTATTTAACAATGAGTATAAAAAACGGTTTTCCAATACCATCATGGATTCAAGGCTCATCCAGAACGTTTCCAACCCGAAAATTATCTGGACTTGGTTAGGAATTGAACCTAACATTTAGGAGTGTCAACTAATCAGAATTGATTCTGGATAACGATCCAAAACTACGAGAATCTCTCTCTCTGTGATACTATAGTTCTCGTTAACGAGCTTTACAGTCCACAGGCAAACCCAACCCTTTCAGTTTTTTCTCCCAACCCTAATTCAAAATCGTAAAAACAGATAAATATCAAAAATCAGAATAACAGCATATATGCTATTTCATACCAAAAAGCAACTTTTCAACCCGATATGCTTTTTGTTTCAATTTCAGGGGTTTAATCCTGATGTACTCAATACCCAGACTGTCTATGTCAGTCTACGCGCGCGTGGCTCAAACATGTGTAGCCGACTCTTTTTTAAACTCTACTATTGAATATTATACAACTAATTCAAACAAAAATCCATCATCATCAGTGATCATAATAGCTTAGTTTACCCAATAAATAAAAAAAAAATTATACATAAATTTTACAATCTTCGTCATTAATTTACAAAAAATTCTATATAATCTGTCTACAAAACAGACTTTATGTGTGAAATACAAAGCCTTTTAAACTCCGCCATTTTTGCTGCACGTTTTACCTGTCTTGGCATCGAATTGAAAAAATTTATTCCTTTGTACAACAGAGAGTTCTGTGATCTTCCAAAAAGAAAGTTTGGTTTTCTAGCATCATCCGCGTTTCTAGTGTTGTACCTATGAAAATCACTTCCCCTATCAATTCGATTACACATATATCGAGGCAGCATATTATTAAAAATTTTATATTGAAACACCATTGTCAGAAAATATACTCTTTGCTTCACAGAAAGCCATTGCAATGCGTCCAGCATAAAACTCGGGGAAGTGCATCTAATACATATTAATATTAATCGCATAACTTTATTTTGTAAGCGCTGCAGTCTCAAAATTTGTGTATTGTTTGCAAGAAATAATATGGATGGGCAAAAATCTATATGTGGTGAAATGATTGACTCATAAAGACTGATTTTACTACTAACAGTCAATTCATTTTTCAAACGGCACAGAATACCGTATTCTTGGTCAATTTCTTGATGACATTGTCAATGTGAGACTTAAAAGTTAATTTGTCATCAATAATCACTCCAAGATACTTTATTTCGTTTACGCGATCAATCGTCTCACCATCAATTGCAATATTTACGTCTGGTCTGGAGTTGGCAGAAGAAATGATACTTTGTAAGTACTTTGTTTTACTAATATTTAATTTAAGCTGTTTAAATTTCAACCAATTCGCCAGATAATGTAAATCTTGATTTAAAAGTGCCACAACGTCATTAGGATTCTTAGCCGCAATGAACAGAACAGTATCATCAGCAAATAAATTGATATCGCAAAACCGTAAAACTCGCTTCATGTCATTAATATAAATAATGAACAAAATGGGCCCTAAAACACTTCCTTGCGGTACACCAAGTGTATTAGCAATGGAATCCGATTCAGAATCATTAAAACGAGTCTTTTGGGTTCTAGCACACAAATAGCTCTCAAACCATTTGTATGCGGTCCCTACGATACCAAAGCGCTCCAATGTTTGTAACAATAAGAGCCTAGAAATTGTTTCAAAAGCGCGTTTTAGATCCAAAAACACCGCATAAATAGTTTCTTTAGCCTCGATTTTTTCTTTCCATTTTGCTAACACCAGATTCAAAGCAGACTCACAAGAGTGACCCTCTCGATAACCTGATTGTTCTGGGATTAGCAAATCATTACTATTTAAATAATCCATCAGCTAGCCTTTCACAACTAGTACTAAAATTTTATCTAATGTGTGCAACATATTAATGGGGCGGAACTCTTCGGCTTTATCCGTCCCATTAATCTTGGGAATAGGAACCACAAGTGATTCCTCCCAAACCTGAGGCACGTGCCCTGTTTGCAGTGATTCATTGATAAGGTCCAGCAGATCGTGTCCAATGACATGAAAGCAATCTTGTATTACTTTTGCGTTGACATTGTCGATACCAGCCGATTTCTCCAAAGAAAAACGAATATCTTTCAACTGTGCAAAAGTAATAGGAAGAAAACCAGAAAAATTACAGTTATTATGAACCGGCTGTATTATTTCGGGAGGTTCGTTGACCAAATCAATACTCTGATTGATCGATTGAACACTATCAACGAAATAGCTGTTGAATTTACTTGCAATCACTGGCGCCGAATGTTCTCCTAAGCCATTAAAAGTTATGGTTTGCGGGCAACTATCTTTACTTTTCATTAATGTTTTTAAAATTTTCCATAACTCTTTGTTATTATTTTGATGTTGATCAATCTTCCGTTGTATATATTCATCGCTTATTCGTGCCTTTTTCAAGGTGCGTGAGTATATATTCCGCGTAGCGGTGTACCTATTCCAATCATTGCTATCATTACTTCTGCAAAATTTTTTGTACTTTTTATCTCTTTTGCGTATTAAACGCAAAAGTTCTAAAGAGTACAAGCTGTTCGAATTATGCAATTCAACACACTTTTCGGAAACTAGGCTATTGGTACACTCTTTTAGCGTGTTAGTTAGAACAGCTGCTTTATTGTTGAAATTCCCTGTTATTGGCTGAAAATTCAGGCTTCTCGAAACAAGCTGAGACATTGCTGTTGCTTGCTTCGGCTTGCATGGCTTGCTTCGAGTATCTATTCCAACACTTAATTTTTACTTTATTATCACGATTTTTGACATTCTCAAGTACAACGCAAATTGTCTCATGATCTGTTAATTTACAATCGGCCTCAGTGAAAGAATGAACATTATCAAATTTCCAAAACACGTGATCAATTAATGCACGAAAGTGTCTGGAAATTCTTGTAACTTGAAAAACCGTTTGTTGTAAATTGGAAAAATCTGCCAATTGCCTCAATTGGTTCGAATTTGGTATATTAAGCAAATCGATATTAAAATCGCCAGCAATAACATTTAATTCATCAAGTCAATAAAATTATCCCACCAGTTTTCTAAATTTTCTAAAGAAACCTGGTTACTTGTACTGGGGGAGTGGTAAACAATTCCAAAATTTCCTACCGTCATGCCTCTTTCAACTGATATTCCTAGAAACCAATTGTTTTCAAAAGATTCGTTTAATCGAATATTGAATTTGATTGATTCCTTGGCGTAAATAGCAACCCCACCAGTATGTCTGGGATGTGAAAGGCAAAAAGCAACGTATTATTGCTACGAATTGTAATATGAGAAGCTTATCAACAAGCAATTTTGTCATGGCTGTTGTTTTCCCAATCCATCGTTTGCAGGAAAATTCGCATGTTGAGATCACCAGTTCTAAAATTAGTTACAATGTAGTGAAATAAAATCCACCCAGCTGGTCTCGAGGTACGATGCTGGCCTAACAAGCCAGTCGTCGCAGGTTCGAGTCTCGGCTCGGGAGGGACTGTAAGTGTCAGTAGGATTGTACCGCTAGCCCCGCAACTGTCCTGAACACTTGACAGTTGACTGCGAAGTCTGTGTATGATGAACAGAAGGTCGAGTTCCGAATCAGAATGTAGTACCAAGGCTTTGCTTTGTAGTGAATTAGGGAGCATAAATCAATTCGTGCAAGACTTGTACATTAGTCGCATTTATTCGACGGTTTTCAAACGGTCAGCGTTTAGGGCCGAAAAAAATCACAAATGAGCCTGACGATCTTAAAATAAAATCTAACGCCAGGTGGGATTGAACGTGGAATGGATAAACTAACATTTTTTTTGATCGATTCCTAATGTGCATCCAAATATAAAATTATTTATTCCTAGGTAAGTAGTGTCGCTGGCATCGCTAGTTTTTTAAAGCTGTTATCTATGGAGTTGAACTACTGGGCAAGTAACGTCCAACTTGTTCACATAATGTGTAGCAACGTTCAACGATAACAAAATTTCAAAAAGTAAGGTCGACAGAAACTTTACCCAAGATGAATTACATTCGTGCACAATCGGACAAAGCATAAGCAGTTTTTTTTTTTTTTTTTTTTTTAAAGGTGGCGGGGAAATCTGCAAACAGACACCTGAGAAGAGAACTCAGGGTGTGGGGATGAGACTAGGGGAGAGATGCTGGGGTAGTTACACTCGCCCAGACACCTACTGATCCCTGTCCCGACCCACTAAAACCCCTCCAGTCCCCAGCCCTGGTCTTCCCGGAACGACGGTTAAGTATTACGTCGGGGAGTGGCTTTTGTGCGTGATGCACCCTCTTTACTCTTATAACCTCCTAGCTAACTACCTGGAGACTGATAATTAGCTACCACTGGCGTGTTGGTGGTTGACCCGCCACACACGTTGCAGCTCCAGAACAATCTGAGAGGCGGCCGCACAGACCGCGTTCCAGATGTCCGGGTCGTCGCACATCCTCCGGACTAGATTGTCCGGAGTAGTGCCAGGCCCGCTCACAGCCATCATGTTGCTCCTCGCTCTTGCGAAACGGGGGCATACGAAGAAGACATGCTCAGCAGTCTCCTCCTCCTCCACGCACTCGGGACACATGGGGGACACCGCGTGTCCGAACCTGTGCAGATATTGCCTGAAACAACCATGGCCTGACAGGATTTGTGTCAGGTGGAAGTTCACTTCACCATGTCGTCTCCCGACCCAGCCGGATATCTCCGGTATGAGTCGGTGCGTCCATCTGCCCTTTGTGGAGTTGGACCATTCCCGCTGCCAGCGGAGCATCGAGAATGACCTTCTGGTACCTCGTATGCCCCTTGTGTCACGTTGGTCGAAACACTCTCTGTCCTCCTTGATGGCGATGCTGATAGGCATCATGCCGGACAAGACACAGATTGCATCGTATGACACCGTACGATACGCACTCGCAACTCTCAGGCACATGAGCCTGTAGGTACTTTCCAGTTTACCACGGTAACTGTTAGTACCTAGCGCTCTGGACCACACTGGCCCACCATACCTAAGTATGGACGAAACCACGCTGGCAAGAAGTCTTCGCTTGCTGCCATAAACCGCTGAGCTATTGGACATCATACGAGATAGTGCTGCAATAGCCGATGAGGCCCTCTTACAGGCATAGTCGACGTGACTCCCGAACGTGAGCTTGTCGTCCACCATAACCCCCAAGAGCTTCAGGGATCGCTTCGAGGTGATGGTGCAGTCTCCGACTCTGACCACCGCCTGTTGCTCCGATTTACGGTTGTTCACAACCGTGACCTCCGTCTTATGATGCGCGAGCTCCAGATTCCTGGAGCGCATCCAGTCCTCGACCTTGCGTATACAGTGCGCGGCCGTCAACTCGACCTCCTCGATAGACTCGCCGTAAACCTCCAGCGTTATGTCGTCTGCAAAGCCGACGATCACAACCCCTACAGGGAACTTGAGTTTCAACACTCCGTCATACATGACATTCCACAACACCGGGCCCAGGATAGAACCTTGCGGAACTCCTGCGGTAATTGGGACGCACTTCTGACCCTCCTCCGTGTCGTAAACAAGTACTCGATATAAGCATAAGCAGTTATTCAATAACATTCGCTATCTTACAAACAATTTTACCAATAAAACTCTGCTTCGAATACATCTCGACAAATCATTTGTTTTTGATTCTCGTTTTTTTTTCCACCACTAGTTTTGATCTTTTGTGGCATTGTCCGAACGCTTCTTATAGTTTATACTTTTTGTTTTTCATTATTCCTTTATGCAGTGTCATTTATCGAGAAGCTAGCTGCTATGTGTTTACGTGCCTGTATTCACACAGGCTTACTGTTCACTTATCTTCTTAATCGACCTTATCATCATCTCAAGCATGTTACTGAAGTATATAACATGCTATGGGTTTAACTAGGGACTAACGTTTGCATTGAAAAATGGACGTTTTTGAATGGTGATAAACAAACTAAGATAGTTCACTAAATTTTATAAATTTTCCAAAGAAGGTAAAAATATCAAGCTTGCTTGAAAAATAAAATTGACTTGCGGCAGTTAACCGGAACTTTCGCCATGATGGAAGAAAACATGCATGAAGAAATGTTTTTGAGTGTTTTCTTCGTTTTGTTTTTATCAATCTCTCTACAGTTTTCGCGATAACATTGTAGGATTAGATCATACGCTCCAAGTTTGCCCAGAAATTCTCAATCTCCCTTGTAAGACATCGGAAGATTTTTTGATATGAAACCAAGTTAGACAAAAACCACTCTATGGTGATGTTTTTATATGTTTTATATGGAGGAGTATTAGTGACAGAGAAGTGAGAACATGGTTATTCGAACAACTGCATTAACGATGTTTTTCGTACGTAAGATAATCACCCCCCTTGTAAGATAACGTAAGAAAATTGCACACACACCCTCCCTCCCTATTTGCTTACGTAACTATTGAACGACCCCTTATAATATTTCTTGATGAACGTCGCAACTTGCGGCAGACACTTCGTACTATAAATTCCTCCGTTCACGTCACGGCCAGTCCGGAGCGAAAGAAGAGCGACTTTGACATCCTCTGCTCGCTGATTGTCAGCCATATCAACACCTTCTTGGAGAACTTGGTGTGTTAAATAAACACTTCGGAGCTCACTTGTTTCGTGAGGGAAGTAAAATACGAAGTGCCCTGCCAGTTGTTGTCATCCAGGGTAAGGTATCGTCGTTCATCACCACCGCCACGTCGCGATTCATTGATACAATCGACTTGATCATCTTATTCAGCCGCTACCGCTGCGTCATTGCCTGCAGCTCGGAGACCAGTGGGCGGGTCTGCCGCTTCCTGACATATATGGTCATGCTCGCCAGGTACTTTTTCACTATGTGGCTTGTTGCACTGACCTCTCGACCAAGCGCACGCAGCGATGTAGTCACTTTACCCTCGGTCTTCTTCTTCCGCATCCTTTGGAGCTTCATGTCGCTCAGGATCGTCGACCGTCCGGAACCAAGTACGGATATTTCAATCGAAACACGAATATGCGTATAAAAATGTTGACTGGAAAGTGCTCTTTCACCGACGCTTTTGCTCATTCTGCTCGCGATTCGACCGATTAATCGAACGATTTGCGCTACGAACTGGTTCTCCACCCACACTATTTCCCTGATTTAGTCGCGAGCGACTACTTTTTGTTTCCTTGGATGAAATTGTGGTTCTTTAGCAAGTGATTTCACTCGAATGGGGAGTTGGAAACAAACGACTATTTTGAAGGGCTTAACGCGTAGCAATATGTTAAAGAACCGTTACAATGAGTGCAATAATCACGCGAAAACGCTGTAGAAAATTACCTAGTTGACCGATCAATTTCAAACTTTCAGACAATAAAATACCAAATAGGTAAGTTTTTGGCAGATTTATTCCATTCAACTTCAATGCCATAACCGTACGCTCGCACCTTACGCTTTATTCGACTCATTGGGTTTTTTACGACTGCAGCTTTTTCTGTACGGAAACGCACTTTTTCTTCATGTGCTCCTCAGATTTGACCGCTTTCCTTTGAGATGCTTTCGTAATGCCTGTTTCTTAAATTTTCGAAAGGCCTTGGTTCCGATGCGTTGGAAGGGTTCACGACCTCCGCTGCCAGCGGAGCACCGGGAATGACCTTCTGGTACCTCGTATGCCTCTTGTGTCACGTTGGTCGAAATCTTCTCTGTCCTCCTTGTTGGCGATGCTGATAGGCATCATGCCAGACAAGACACAGATTGCATCGCATGACACCGTATGATACGCACTCACAACTCTTGAGCACATGATACCTACAGGCTCAGTTTCAGTTTCAGTTTACCACGGTAACTGTTGGTACCTAGCGCTCTGGAGCTCTAAGTATGAACGAAACCACGCTGGGAAGAATTCTTCGCTTGCTGCTATAAACCGCTGAGCTATCATACGATATAGTGCTGGACATCATACGATATAGTGCTGCAATAGCCGATGAGGCCTTCCTACAGGCATAGTCGACGTGACTCCCGAACGTGAGCTTAGCGTCAACCATAACCCCCAAGATCTCCTTGAGGTGATGGTGCAGTCTCCGACTTTGACCACCATCTGTTGCTCCGATTTACGGTTGTTCATAACCGTGACCTCCATCTTATGATGCGCTAGCTCCAGTTTCCTGGAGCGCATCCAGTCCTCGACCTTGCGTATTATTCCCCACACGAGAAAAGACGTGTTTCGCACTACCTCGCTTGCATTATAGCATCGGCCTTATTCTCATGAATCATTATCACCTGGGCTGACAGGCTCAGGCTCAAATTTGTGCTGAAGGATTTCGTACTGTAAAGGCTGTCATTAGCGACAGCTTGGATGAACCAACATTCATAAGGAGATGAAAAATAACAGCCAGATTGGCATTGAATGTGTGTGCTGTCGTCAGTGGCCGTCGGACTATAAACCGAACGTATGGGGAGCAAAGCAAGGTCTTTTTTTCACGAAGGATGTGTCCCAAAATTGTATGGAATCGCGTAGATAAAGACTTTTGAGTTGCAAATGTAACGAAAAATACCGTTTTACAATGTTTGAACTTTGTTTGAATATTTATGATAGTGGTCAATCTAGAGACCAAAATTCAACATTTTAAATTTTCAGTATTTACACCAAAAATTGTGATTTTTTTTTGAAAACGGATATATGATCACCTTTGGCCTAAACCGGCAAACGTGATTGAAATGAGGTCGATATCTTGTACCGTTTTGAAGTAATTGAGAAAAGCAACCCGCGTAAAAAAGAACTTTACTGTACAATGAGAGTTTGAAATTTGCTGTTAGGACAGACAGTCGTTTTCAGAAGCCTGGCCCGTAGCCGCAAGATGACACCGAATGGTCATCAGTTCGTATCTGAGTAGAACCAGACTGTTCGGTGTCAGAAAAAAGACTGTTCGGTGCGTAAAAGTCCACGCATGGGTTTATTCTCCGCTCCACTCTCCCTAACCCCCACTTCCCTCACCCCGCTTTGACCCATGCCTCACCCACGCCAAATTAAAAAAAAAACTAACCTTAGAATCTCTAGGCAATGAAATTTGCCGATGCTGCAGGTGTAACTGACTCGACTCGATGAAGACAAAGAGTTACAAGAGTGTTAGCGGCGGGAAAATGGTAAAGTATAAAAATCCGTCAGTGATTACGGTGACAAAGTAACCTTCCTTTCCGTTAGTGTCGTTAAAGATGCAGCGGCAAATTCGTTCTTTGGCAACAACGATTGTTACACCTCCTTCTTTTCTTCCCTAACCGACCGTAAGGACGTAACCAGCGCCGTTATCAATCTATGTGAAGTGGAAACTACTAAATTGTTGTATATTGAAGATGGTAAACTTATCCCAAATTAGCCATCTTACGGTGGTTTTTTGTGCAACTACACTAACTCAGATCCATCACGGAGGAGCAACTGTGCAAAATATGCGGTCGTTTAAAAGTTTATTTTGTTTTTAGAAAGTACCCAAATGTAATAAAAATCAACTGAATTTTACGATGATGATTTGAAATTACCGAAAAGCTGTTGACTATGCAGTACCGGAAAGCGAGTTTTTACGCAAGACCTGCTGGATAATATTTTCTCTCAGTTGCGTTACTTCTGTGTTTAATAGACTTCATATGAGTGGTTGAAGGAATTCTGACCAATAGAATTCTCAAAAAGCAACCAAGAGCTGATTAGAAAATAATCACACTGATCGAGACAACCGGTTTCCGTTTTGACAGTTCAAAGTGCTTCCCGAAATCCTAGACTAGTAAATACAGCAACTAAACTTCGAAGAAGCCAACCCATTGGTTAGAACCACCCACCGCTGCTATAGTGGTTTTTGTCACCAGGCGCGAAAACCACGACCTTCCGATAAAGCGGTGAAATGGTCGCTATAAATAAATAATTTCTATAATGAAACTCCGTCCGGGTTTATTGACGACCCTTTAGTTACACTGGGACGGGTTATCGGTGTATTCCATTGCACGGAGGGTTGAAACGCGATTATATACCAGGAACAACGTAATCAATTCTCTGAATACGTTTGAAATGATAGCACTGTTCACATTTGGATTTAAAATTTAAGACTGTCATTACTTTAGAAGCAGTAAGAACCCTTATGTCCCGTGGGGAAATGTTTAAGTAAAACACGACTACGTTCTGTGTTAGCTTCTTTCTGGTTTTGAAACGGGTTAACACTTTTTTAAATGACCATTTTAATGTCTACAAAGTATAATAATATTTATTCGGAACGATACAGAATTAATAAAATCCTACTTAAAATTATGTCTACTTTAGTTTAACCGCTACTATGTACACAAAATGAACACATCAATCCACTGTTAAATCTAGCTCAATTTAACGGAAGATTTTTCCCGAAGGGTGGTTCAGGATTTGTACTTAGGTAGAACTTTCCTCGTAAACTTTTATCCACATGCATTCCCATATAGACCTCTTTGTTCATTGTGCAATTACTGCTGCTGCTCCGCGTGCTTCTGCTGTTGCTGCTTGTGGTAAAATCTTCCTCAGTAGTGTCATCGCTGTTTTCGCAGCGATCGCACAGAAAGCTTTTCGGTCTGGCCAACGATTCTGCGAAATACTGCCAAGCACGCGCGTGACTGCAACCGATTATAACCCCTAACCAACGATTTTTTGCCAGCTCCTGCTGCGCACATCCCGGTTGCAGTGGGACACCACCGTTCGGATAGAAATCAACATGTCCCAGAGGCCAAGGATAGCCCAGCAGTCCTCCGTCGGTGTGAATAACGTCCACAAATTCGGCATCGTTCGGACTGAGTCGCTGCGAGGCACGCTCAAATACGTACAGTGGAAAGGCGGGATCCAATCCTGCAAGCAAAAGCAATCAATTAAATGTACATATAGTTTTAATGAAAAAAAATGTCATCAGAGGAAATCGTGTAACTTTTTTTGCACGTTACATATCAGAATACATAGTACTATGTTTTCCAAACAGTTGAAAACTGGATGGAAACGACTGACTCATCGCCATCCTTGTGAAGAACAGTTTCAGGGCCAACACAAATAGTACCCGGGAGCAGAACTTGCTCCATTCTTCTCAAACTGTTTTTGTCTGCAACGGAAGTAGAAGAATCTCCAAACAAGCAGTGGGTGCCTCGTTTATCGGGCATATCAACGTCTTCCAATTTTGTCGTTTCGCTTCGCTATTCTCCTGTGGCAAAATGGATTCTACGTTGCATAAGTAGGTATTGGTATAAAATAAGGCACCCAAAACGTTGTTACGTATTTTCATTAGTAGTAAAAATCAGGTCGTTATATCAATGAATGTACACGAATGTGAAATTAGTTACACACTTAGTATTTTGGGGTATGTCAATGTCTTATGAACGTTACAAAAATAGGGCAGGAATATATTGGAATGGCTTTGGGTGTACGGAGTGGTCAGAGATATGAAACACAACTTATAGTTCACTAGCTCATATTTTGGGGAAGAACCGATGCGGTTGGCTCTTCCGTTCCCTCCCGCATTCCTAGCCATAGCTGGTAGGAAATGTGGCAATAACTCAAAAATAATTTGATATTTCGTGTTTTTCCATCTATTACTGATTGTTCTCGGGTTTTTCAACAGCCAACGATGTCATTTATCTTACATTCGTCGCGTGAAAACGATGCATATTCTCAGGATTGCCATGGTTTCAAGCAAATAGAAAATGACACCGTAATAATTTGGATCGGAAGAGTAATGAACTAACATATCGATAAATTTAGCATTTATGCTTGCTGTTACTGGTGAGTTTGAAGAAGTTTTTGCTAAATAAACATTTTTCTCTTTAAGCACTTTGATTTGTTCAGGCAACCAAATTGTCTATCTAAAAACTGTTTTTTGAAAAAGCTCTAAAAAGACAGATTTCTTTTAAAAATTTAAAAAAGTTTCAAAATGTCGAAAATGTCAGAAAATTTTATTAAAAAAATCCGTTCAGTAGCAACACGGATATAAATAATTCTAATAAATGTAGGTACGCAATATTTCGTACCAGTCTTCGGGTGAAAAACCACCACGAAATAAATTTCAAGTCTGTTGAAACAGTATTCCCTGATTGACATCTAAAGCCTAGCTGTGCTCTTCAACGTTTATCAGAACAGCTATCATTTTTCCACTAATGACAGCTTGTCGGCTAGGGAAGCATTTAAAATAATTGATTGATCGATTACTCTAGAGAGTACAACAGCAAGATAGCGTTCAGCTCAAATAAATCAATATATTTAGATATAAATGCTCCGCATTGATCTATGGCTTCGAGTAGAAACGAATAAGCAAAATACTCTAGATGAATGGCACAAATCCTTACCCGTTATCCTCGGCAGCTTCATGCCCCACTCGTTCATTGTTTTGCCAGCAAACCCGGCCACTTCCGCTCCGAGGCTGAATCCTATCAGATGAATCTGTTGCAGCGGAAAGTCAGAAAGCACGAGGAAACGAATAAACCGGGCAATGTATCGTCCGACTCGTGGTCCATTCTGCACCGAATTGACATACCAGGGCAACGCCGTTAGTGGGCTCCAGTCTACCAGGACTACGTTGTAATCGTTTGCGTCGAGCAGCGCTGTCCGAACCATGCAAGTATAGAAAGCATTATCTTACTTTCAAAAAACCAGTAGCACAGCAACACAAGAAATTAATTATTATTAACGCGGCCAGAATGCGAGCCGGACTTTACAATAGGAAAACGTATTGGTGAAAACAAAAAGCTCCATCTGACAGATGATGATAAATTGTTCCAGCCCTAGGCAGTCGTGCAACAATTCACCATTTTAACTCACCATCTCGCATTTGCTTGCTGCTTTCGCCTTCGCCGCCTGGTGCCCGCTCCGAGAAGCCATGCATATAGATTACCAAAGGATTAGTCCTGTTCAAGTGGGACTTTCTCAGATGTTTCTTGTCGGAAACGTAGAGTACATCTCCTTTATCGCGGTTTTCTCTGTGAAAAGGTAAATGCAGTAGAAAGCCATCAGAAACTTTTAATCCATGATGTCGATGCAGCAACAACCAGTTCAAAAAAAAAATTCTCCACATTTATTTTACGTTGCTTGCTGCATATTAAAACTGAATATATAGAATAGATACTGTTGCTCTAGTTTTTAGCGAAGAAAATAATGACTGCCATAATGTTCCGTACCTTGTGAAGAGAAAAAACTGAATATCTTTTGGCTCTCTAATAGGACAGCAGTTTTCACAGTCGCCTCTTGGAGCCGGGCTGTACATCAAAGGGAGACCACCTGTTTGATAGTGGAAGAGAGAAAAAATAAAAAACGATGAAGTGACAGATAACGATGCTAACCATGACTGGACTGAATTGTTAAGTTCCTTTTGTGGAAATTTTTATTATGGAAAAAGAGTGCGCTCTAGTTGAACGATACGATACTGGGCTATACTTTGAAGATTTATGTCAACTGAAACTTGAATGCATTTAAAAAAAAACAAAAAGCATTGCACATCAACGCAGTGAATCAAGGACAAGAAATTGCCTCGGTAGTCACGAAACCACGTGGTTGTGGCCAATAGCCAGAAAGCCAAATTCGAGCCGGTTGCTCCACCGGGAAGGACCTAATAATTAATTGCAAATCCCATCACCTGACAACGTTGTCCAAATAAATCAGCCGACAGCGAACGACGGAGACTGATTGTGGAACACTGGTTCGTGGAAAAGCTGTCAGTTGCAGAGGCTCGTTTCAGTTCGCTGTGGAAAACTCTTTTCAAAATGATCTATAGGTCTAGCTTACGATGGCTGTGGCATCAGGACTCTGACCATTGGTCGGCAAACAAAAGAGAAACTATTAATAGGTGAGAGTCCGCCAGTCAATAGGCTTAGAGTGCCTACAGTGCAGCGACTCTTCATAAGTACATATCTAGGCATATATCTATGAGACATTGATTGCTGCAACGACTACCGGGCGTAGTCTGCAGTAAAAGAGGTAACCGAGCAATACTTTTATTATGGATTCCTATCATCGTGAAAAATGTTATGATAAAATTTAAAATTGAAATTATTTCAATTGTGTTTTGTTTTATTTCCTACATTTTTGCAAAAATGTGTACAAAGTCCATGTTTTGTCCAGATATGAGGCAATTTCGACGATTTTATCGAAAACATGGGAATCTCACCATCAAAATTAGATACTAAATTAGAGCCTTACTGAGCTGTGAGCGTTCTGAGAGTCATTTTACTGTTTCTCAAGGGAATAATCTAAGCATTTTTCTTTTTCATTTAAAATATATGTTCTATATTCTGTTAGCCGTAGCGTAGCGGATTGCGCCAGTATGAGCTGGCTTCCCGAATTTGCTTTCGGCTTAAACAAACCGCTGCCGATTGGTCACATATTTCAGCAGTAAACGTCTCGATATGTCGAGTAAGGGCTTCGCCCTTCCTTCCCGCTATGAAGTTTTGCTTTATTTTGGCAACAACACATTATGTGCTTGATCGTAGCAATCAAAATCTGCCGTAGCAATTCAAATTACTAGATGTAAAAACAGCATTTATATTGAGTGTTGTCAGGGCAGTGCAAAAGTTACGATCAGCATACTGGATTTTGAACAGCAAACTGCCCTATTAGAACGCCCTAATAAATAATTTGAAGTCGATTCAATCAATCATCATGAACAGAATTTCAGCGTTTTCCAGCTGCTCAGTTGCAACATGATGCAACACGCAAGCGAGCAAAATTAATCGCCAGATGTTCCCAGTCGCAACACGATACGGGTTATATTGCTGCGTGTGTGAGAGCACCATCGGTGTTATTCCGCTGGATACAAAAATTAAATGCGAATTATGGAATCATCCGCCTAAAGAAGATGAGAGAACTTAGCAAAAGGCGGGGCCTATTTCATAGCACCTTTAGCTACATTCTTTAGACGACGGGGAATAGGACGGACATTCCGAGGGACAGTAACGCAGCGGGTTGTGACAGTAGCCGTAGCGAATTGCGACAGCATCAGCAGCGGGTTGCAGCAGTATCAGCTGGCTTTCCGAATTTGCTTTCGACTTAAACAAATCACTTGCCCGGCAGGTCGCATGTCTTAGCAGCGCGGGTCTTTCCAGAGCGTGTTGTCAGAGTACCTTTATTCCTTTATTTGTCCTGTGTGAGTGCCATTTACTGTTGGGGCATCACAAAGCTTGCGATCCGCATCATATTCAATTTTGAACAGCAAACTGCCCTCTTTAGGGTAGCTAAACAAGTAATGAAGGGTTTCTCGATTTGAGCAAGCAATAGTAGACTTTATGACTCAATAATGAAACACTCTCAACAATGCATTTGTAGATAGTGTGTGAGTTCTATGTCAGTTTTGCGGTCGTGTCTTGAATACAACCTCCTACTATTTGCATATAACGACGCCCCACTCTAATGTGCAAACATTTTCCCAATCAAACTTGTAGCGAATTTAATACATCAATTTGCTATAAATTTAATTGGGAAAGGCTATAATTTTACTCCAAAAATGAGCATTTTTATCAATCAGATTCTTCTACTGCGTTACGTCATTTTAACGAGGGGGTAGGTGGAGGCGTTACGTTCTGTTACATATGGAAGAGTGGGGGTAGAAAGGCTTTTTTGCGTTACGTAACTTATGGATGACGTCAAAGCAATAAAAGTAATAAAAATCCGCAAAATGTGTAAACGTAAGTTACGTTATTCGTTATGATAGCATTTGAATCCCTAAATGTACCCATCAAGTTACTTTTGTCGATCCTATTTGAAACTATGTGTTTATGCCCAAAAACTATTTCAACAACTTTTAATAAATACCGTTGACATTACTTGTGCTCAAAGACTAGAATTTGTAACGACTGTGCCCAAGTGTTTTTTTATTTTTATACGTTTTTAATATATTTAAGCAGTTTTACAAATAAGAATTATTTCGTTAGATTCTTATAAGTTATATTGAAGAGATTTTAATTGGGATATTAAAGAGATTTTATTTGAAATTAGATTGGTATTAACAGATTTTGATGATAGTATTATCAAAATGGCTATTTTTGCGATTAAAAACTAACATTATATCACAGACTAACAGACATAACACGTCGAACAAATTAAAAAAAAATAAAATCATCGTTTGGATGATTCCAGTACTTTATGTTAGTAACACTAGCACCATCTGCTGTCGTGTTCGCGCTGCGTCATAAATCTCGACTTCAGCGCCAGCGTTACTGCATGTGTCAAATGTGGAACTACAAAATATGTATGAGATTGCATGACAGCGCCCCAGACGCGCGATGACTGTTATTCGATTGAAAATTTGAAATGAACGTTTTTTTGTGGCGATGGGAACCTAGCTCCAAGTTGTGTGTTACGTCTGTTAGTCTGTGATTAATATGATTTTTTACGAAATGCTACTATTTCTATCAAAAATTGACGCCAAGGTAAATCTATCTACAAGAACATAGCCTATTTCAATGGTTTCAATGCTTGTGACGCGTTTTCCAACGACATCAATTGCTTCAGGCCACCCATATTCTGTAATTTAGGAAATACCTTCAGCAAATTCATTGCCACGATTTACATTGATTATTCAATCCAATTTTATTTTTTGTATTTGTAATAAATAATATAGGTAGTTTTTCGAATTGTTCTGAAAAAGAATAATATAACTGAAAACAATTACACTAAGGTAGCTTTTTACGCGTTTTTTACGCGGATTCCGGAATTTACGCAGTTTTTTAAGCGGATTCCGGAATTTACGCGGTATTTTTTCCTGAGCAGAGGAGAAACTAGCAAAAACACCGATTGTATATGCGCTTTTCTACCTCCACCCAAATTTTCTAATTTGAAGTGTGTTTTGAAGAGAATTAAATTGTGAAATCAACTGGAATTACTAAGGTCAGTGTTCCAAATTACACGACCCTCGGAATATGCAACCTTAAGAGGATTTCGTGCGGAATAAGTGATACAATTATTTGATTTTTTTGTGTTTGTGTTGTTTGCGTTGACTTAATATAAGGGACTGATATTAATTTTGACTTGCAGGCGGCGCTGCATTTTTTCGACTTGATCATCTACATGCAGAGATAGATTTATACAGATCTGGCTAGTATTTATCTTCCAGTGGTTTGTGATGGGAATTAAACTAATTATTTACTGAAAAGATTGTAAATATACAGAGGATTTCTTATTTATACAAACGCGTCATTTAAATAATCTTTTTAGAAGTTTGGGCTTATGATTCGAACGGCTTCCATAGCAGTTGTAATAGAAATGTATAATTAAGTAACCTTTTCGCAAATTCATATACATAATTATAACACAGACTAACAGACATAACACTTCGAACAAATTTTCAATAAAATCATCGTTCGGATGATTCCAGTACATTACGTTAGTAACACTAGCACCATCTGCAGTCGTGTTCGAGTTGCGTCATGTATTTCGACATCAGCGCCAGCGTTACTGCATATGTCAAATGGGGAACCACAAAATATGTATTACACTGCATGACAGCCCCCAGACGGCGTTATCGCGCGATGACTATTATTCGATTGAAAATTTGAAATGATCGTTTTTTGTGGCGATGGAGCTAGGTTCCAGTGTTACGTCTGTTAGTCTGTGTTAATAATCAGAAAATACTATATAGACCGTTCCGATAATTATGATGCCCCAAGACGTGGTAGAAAACCCGGGCCTGTTGATCCCACAATGGACAAAAAGGTTAAGGAATACTACAAGCGGCATCCTTCAGTATCAGTACGAGATGTTGCGAGAAAGCTTGGAACCTCGGCGAGTAACGTTATGCGTGCCAAGGGAAGAATGGGTCTGCAGACCCGTCGGAAGCAGAAGCAGGCAAAACGAAATCCAAAACAAGCTGAATCTGTGAAACCGAGAGCTCGGAAGCTTTATGACGAACTTCTGACCAAAAAAATGGGGTGTGTTATCATGGATGACGAAAACTACATAAAACTGGACTATAAGACTCTGCCAGGACCGCAATTTTATACATCACCGAAGGCAAAGGATGTCCCTGGACCAGTGAAAGCCATTTACACCGAAAAATTCGGCAAGAAGGTAATGGTTTGGCAGGCCATTTGTGAATGTGGGGAAATATCTCGTCCATTCATTACGAATGACACAATGAATGGTAAAATTTACGTGAAAGAGTGTTTGCAGAAAAGGTTGTTACCCATGGTTAAGCAGCATAACAATCCTCCGATCTTTTGGCCCGATCTTGCTTCCTGCCATTACTCCAAGGATGCACTAGGGTGGTATAAAATAAATAATGTCGCATGTGTCCCAAAGGAGATGAATCCCCCAAACTGCCCTGAAATTCGTCCTATTGAATCTTTTTGGGCTTTGACCAAGGCAAAGCTGAGGAAATATGTCAAACCAGCGGACAATGTTGAAAAATTTAAAAAAGATTGGCTTAAAGTGGTAAAAATGGTCGGAGAACACACTGTGCAAAAGCTTATGAGTAGTGTTAAGAGAAAAGTTAGAGAACTCGCGTATCCTACGAAAAATAATCCCAACTTGAATTGAAACTGGAAAGAAAACACTTATTTTCTATATTTCAGAATAAAATGACCCGGAAAATCCTGTATTTTTTGTTTTATTCATGGAGATGTATTTATAATTTTCGGAACAGTCTATATTATAATCAGCTGTTAATCTGAATGAATAAGCCGGAAAATCACAAGAACTTCAGCTCCTCGCAGCTCTCAAAATATAAATTTGTAATACAATCAATTATCGACTTGCAACATCTATTGATGTATTCCGAGGTCTAGCTTACTTATACTAACATCTCCCATCTAATGTAACATCTATGATGGTATAAGTACTGCTACCGTTAGGCACTTTTGGAGGTCAAGTTTTTTGGCACTCATATAGCATGTATAAATAATACCCTAATTTCCAGTTTGAAAAGCAGGATCCTTATTCAATAGTGCGTAAATTAAACGGTACTCCCTGAACAAACAAAAACTCTTGCACCTATGGCACAACATTTAGCTCCGCCAAAAATGGGCGGATACTCTGTGTCAGAACCAGAAAAACAAATGAACATAGACGTATAAATTCTTCTGCGCCAATAGCGTAAAAAGCAAAGCAAAAAGAAATAGCACACCATAATCTACCTATCGGGGAGTGCATGATTTTCTCACAGAGCTTTCGTCTCTGTTGGCAAGGTTTAATCTGTTTCAATAAACATTTGAGGCCACTTTTAATTCTGGGCGTATTATTGCGTCGTCGAAACGTCACACAATTATAGAAACATAAAAACTCCTTTTGAATTTAAATTTGGCTCTAGAGTCGTAATCGCAAAGCAATCACCTAGTGTGGCATTCTGCAAGAATATAAGTCACCAACAGAAAGCAGAAACAGAATCTTTTCTGCTTTCTGTACTACTTGCCCTACCTTTCGAACAAACAAATGATGAACATGTTTGCTCTAATTAGAACAGCTCACTTTAGCTGCAAAAATGCAGCGTTTCCTCTGCGAAAAAACCAAATTGGAGAACTCAAAACATTTCAAACGGAACAAGCTGCAAAAGCAAATAAGGATACCGCCGCCGTGCAGCACTTTGCCAAATACGTGTAGGTATATGTTTTCCTTTATTTACAACCTTGTACCGCGGCAGTTTCAAGTTTGATGTTGTTTGGATTCTCGCATTTTCACCAGCTGATTAGTCGAGTGGCGTGTGCCTGTACTGTAATGCAGCTAGCAAAATAGCCCGCGAAAACAGCGGCCCCTTTGTTAAACGAACGCCCATTCAGGAAAAGCTGCTTTTCCGGACTTTAACATGCACTAAGCGGGCCGGATGGTTCTGAAGTTGAGTCCCGGTGTACACCCAACATAGAGTGAAAGACACGGACAGGCTCTCGTGTGCGCTCTAACGATTTCCGATATGCAAATTAATTGTATTAAATCCGGCCGGTGCCAGCCGTAGGGAACTGCTAGAAAAAAAAAACAGCCTACAGCTCTTAAATCGAACGCAATTGGTCATTTGTTTAGTTCACACCCAGCCGGTCGGTAAATTGTGTGCACTGTGATTTTTTTAAGCTTAGCGTGTTTCACGACTTGCTGGATTGCCGTACGGAAATATGAGCAATAGCGGAAGCATCACTCTTGTTCATGAATGATGTCGCAACCCTAGTGATCCCATAATCCTATTAATATTGTATAAATTTATTTATGTTTTGATATTTCTGATATATTATTGCATAGCAAATCAATCTCACTGAAACGCATTCATTTAATGTTGATAGTTCTCATTAGAATAGCTTTTCGGAGGAGAGAGACAACAATAAAAGCCGTGACCACACCTCAACAAATTTTCGCAATCCTTTCTAGCTTTCATCACAAAAATGCCCTGCCATTTTATAGCCTCTCCTTCCATGCAGAGAAAAAAATGATTCAATTAAGCTTAGATTTAGATCAGTGCTCTGTTTGCCAACACCCAGCTGTGTCCGCTTGAAGCGGGCCGTCCCTGCCATTAGTATCTGTCTACAGGCGAACAGAAACAACACCAACAGGAAAGGATAACATTAGAATCACGCTAGCGCCTCCATTGCCACCTGTTCCTGGCCCGGTTCGGCATTCCTCCTGGCCCAGAAGAAACGGGGAAGGCACGCGATAAAGCACGCTATTGAAGCCAGTTGTCGCGTTGTTAGTCTGCTTTACTTCGTTTAATTATTGCACGCCGACTTGCGCTGCCGACGTTTTCCCACCTCCTTGGGTGACTAATGTAGGTGAACTTGATTGATGTTGTTTTTCGGACATGGACTAGGTATAATCGTGACGAAGCCTTGATGTCGGGATTTATGCTTTAGCCAACGCATAGATTTGGAATGGTGGAAATTATAATTATTGTCTTATGATTAAAACAACAATCTACGCTATTCGATGGAAGTTAGTGTTCCGTATTCTTAAAAACTGCCTATATTTACACCATGAGCAGTAAAAGCTTTTTCATGAATGTTAGTCATGGCTGTTAAAAGCGTGATATCGTCAGTTGAATTCAATACTGGCACAACTCAAAATTTTGCAGTTTTTAGTTTTTAATGGCAAACGATGCCAAATACTAGTGCACAATTGTAACAACGCCGCGAGTGAAGCGACGGATGAAAAAAGCAAATACAAAAGGCTTGGTACTACATTCCGATTCGGAACTCGACCTTCTGTTCATTATACACAGACTTCGCAGTGTACAGGACAATTGCGGAGCTAGCGCTACGATTCTAATGACACTAATAGTCTCTCCCGAACCGACACTCGAACCTACGATGACAGGCTTGCTAGGCCAGCTGGAAGGATTGAAACGAATAGCAACTGCAAAAAACCTAAACCGTAAAATATAGCCTGCTGAGATCTCGCAGCATGCATGTCCGTACGAAATTTGCACTCTTCACCTACAGAACGCTGATTCTGCCGGTGGTACTCTACGGTCAAGAGTGTTGGTAGATGAAGGAGGCCGACCGGCGAGCACTTGAAATCTATGGGCGTAGGATCCTCCGTTTAATACTTGGCGGAAAACTGGAGAATGGAATGTGGCTCAGGCGCATGCACGCCACGTGGCACGAATGTTGGAGGAGCGACCAGCGAAGATGATAATTAGCAGAGAGTCCGACAGAGGTCGGTGACTCTGTAGATCCCGTACTTGTTGGATGTGTGAAGCGGATGAGGACGCCCGATCGGCGGGTGTTAGGGGCGATTAGAGAAGACTAGCCCAAGGTCAAGTGATGTGGAGACGTTAACGACCTATTGTCATAAAAGTAGTAAAGGAGATAAAATATTCCAAAACTCCGGAACATTATCAGTAAGCCATTTTTTGTTTTCCTGACATTATGAGCAGCTGGCCCGTCTTGTTGGAAGATAAGATGACGGCCATGCAGTAACCTTTTTCAGCCACGGGAGAACAACATCCTGCAGAACCTTCAAGCACAGACCAACAGACGTAATACTGGAACCTACAACGCCACAAAAAATAAACATAAAATAAAGATTAAATTTGTAACGGCCTTATGCCGAATCATTTACCATTTACCGATCAAGGAAATTTCATTCTCGGGGGCTACAGCACTATGACGATTTACTACCGAAATGCGTATTTGTTTTAAATCATGCAATCAAAATCACACTAAAATTTCGAAGCCAAAATTGTGATTGCCATACCACTGTTGATCTGATAGGGCGAACTACAATAGCTACCCGTGGTGTTGTCATGGCAACTAAACAAAACTACGTAGTAGAACTTCAGATTCCAAAATTGGACGGTGGTATGGGGAAAATTGATTACCTAAAAATTCGGAATTAAAAGTATTGGTCAAATGATACTGATCTTTCAAAGCTATGTAATGTTTCCACAACTTTCACAAGTTCATGACCTGTCAAAGCTAACCCTTGAATTCCCGGGATAATTTTACATATTTTCGTAAAATTTCTTCAATTTCGACTAAACTAAAGATGACTAGAAAAAGATACCTGACTTCCAGTTTTTTCATACATTTTGCCCAAGACACATTAACAACGGTGAGTGTTGCTATCTGATGACTTAAATGTGCCTAAAACTGTGATTATGAGCAAAATCGATTAATCGTTCATAATCTGCCAGATGGAAATGAAAACTAGATGGCAGCACCGCATGAAGATATTGAAATTAAATGGCCGCACCGTGCAAGGATATTGAAAATCAGATGGCAGGACCATACAAAGATATTGAAAAATATTTGCTTAACCTTTAACCGCCTTGCCGTCATCATCAAATTACCAGTATACAAATTAGTTCGGCTTTCGTTTACGCGCAGCGACACTCGTGTCCGCTGGATACTGTGAAAGTCAGGTATTTTGAGATAGTCATAGAAACTCAATTGATCGAACAAGTTTTAAAAATTTATTGAATTTATTTCAAGTAAGCTCAATTCAGGGTAAATTACGTTAAAGTTTCTATTTTATCGCGGTAAAAAAAATTTTCCGTGAATTTGGTGCATTGGTAAAAAGGTTGGATAAATTATGATACTTTTTTTACTTTGAAGTAAATTATGCACTTTTAGGGTTCAATGGTATATAAGTTCAAGATTCAAACGTAAAAAGTTAAGTTCTTAATGTTTCACATACATTACGTAATATTTCATAACATTAGGGTGAGGAAAAATGATCGATTTTCCAGAACCAAGTTTTTTTGGTTCCTTTTGGGGCCCCACACAACCCTAAACTTACCGGGAGTCAATTGGTTTTGTCTCCGCTGGGCGCATTGCATTTCAAATTTGTATAAAAATTTATATGGGAAAACCCACTTTTTAGCATTTACCTTTCTAGAAAGCACAATAATGCTCTAATAATGCACTACATTATGTTAAAGTATAGTATTTTAGATGACGAACAACTTTGCAGAAGACACTGAAGAGCTAGGATGTCCCTAAAAAGAGCTATAGCTGTTCAAAGTTGAGTATGTCGATTTAAATGCAGAAAATCTTGTTTTCTGCCAACATTACCAATGCACCGGTGTCAGTAGGATTCCCATCAGAAGTAACCTGTCGTTACGAGTTTCTACACTCGACTGGATCAAGCAAACAAATTTAGGTCAATATTCTAGGCGTAGGTAGAGTCTACAACGTGTTTCAGAGGTTACTTCAGATGGAAATCTGACTGACGCCGGTAGACTAACAGTGTTGGCAAAAAAAGTGATTTGCAGCATAAATTTCGACATAATCAACTTTGAACAGCTCTAGTATTTTTTGGGACACCCTAGCTCTTTAGTGTCTTCGGCCAAGTTGTTAGGCATCAAAAAACCTACCATCTGAGGTCATGAAACCTATGGTTTGGGCCATTTTGAGCTCTTTAGAATGGAAAATGCAAAAAAGTTTGCTTTTCCATACAAATCTCCATATAAATTTGAAATGCAATGCGCCAAGCGAAGACAAAACCAATCGACTTCCGATACATTTAGGATTGTTTGGGGCCCCGAATAGAACAAAAAAAACTTGGTTCTGGCTTTCTGCTATCAAGTTTCGTTTTTTCCATATGAAGATTCCCCACCCTAATTCACATGAATGTTGAAAACCAATATATTATTTTTATTATCAGGGCAAAAATACGCTAAAACTCAAAGTAATTTTCTAAAAGTTTAGAAATCTATGGTTTACATAAAAACTGTCTGAGAATGAAAGGTAGGAAATTAAGAATGCCTTGTAGAAATAATATACATCATCCAGATCATCTGGTTTTGCTCATTATAGACTGTTCCGAAAATTATAAATACATCTTCTTGAATAAAACAAAAAATACAGGATTTTTCGGGTCATTTTATTCTGAAATATAGATAATAAGTGTTTTCTTTCCAGTTTCAATTCAAGTTGGGATTATTTTTCGTAGGATACGCGAGTTCTCTAACTTTTCTCTTAACACTACTCATAAGCTTTTGCACAGTGTGTTCTCCGACCATTTTTACCACTTTGAGCCAATCTTTTTTTAAATTTTTCAACATTGTCCGCTGGTTTGACATATTTCCTCAGCTTTGCCTTGGTCAAAGCCCAAAAAGTTTCAATAGGGCGAATTTCAGGGCAGTTTTGAGGATTCATCTCCTTTGGGACACATGTGACATTATTTGTTTTATACCACCCTAGTGCATCCTTAGAGTAATGGCAGGAAGCAAGATCGGGCCAAAAAATTGGAGGATTGTTATGCTGCTTAACCATGGGTAACAACCTTTTCTGCAAACACTCTTCCACGTAAATTTTACCATTCATTGTGTCATTCGTAATGAATGGACGAGATATTTCCCAACATTCACAAATGGCCTGCCAAACCATTACCTTCTTGCCGAATTTTTCGGTGTAAATGGCTTTCACTGGTCCAGGGACATCCTTTCCCTTCGGTGATGTATAAAATTGCGGTCCTGGCAGAGTCTTATAGTCCAGTTTTATGTAGGTTTCGTCATCCATGATAACACACCCCATTTTTTGGTCAGAAGTTTGTCATTAAGCTTCCGAGCTCTCGGTTTCACAGATTCAGCTTGTTTTGGATTTCGTTTTGCCTGCTTTTGCTTCCGACAGGTCTGCAGACCCATTCATCCCTTGGCACGCATAACGTTATTCGCCGAGGTTCCATGCTTTCTCGCCACATCTCGTACTGATACTGAAGGATGCCGTTTGTAGTATTCCTTAACCTTTTTGTCCATTGTGGGATCAACAGGCCCGGGTTTTCTACCACGTCTTGAGGCATCAGTAAATGTGCACTCTTCACAATACTTCCGCAATGCGGTTTGAACTGCTCCGACACTTATAACTTCTTCTCTGGCTAATTTTCTTATAGAAAGACCCCTCACGGTGCCCCATTTGTGCACAATTCGCTTTCTTTGCTCGGGAGAAATTTCATTTAAACCGTTCAGTTTTGTTATTTTACATAGCTACACTAAAACTCAAAAAATGAGACTACAATTCAACAGCGGTAACTTCCAGTAACAAATCTAACTTTCATCTGACAAAATATTACAGCTGATTTGATTTATTTAATATATTCTAATAACTTGAAGCAGATTTAACAGATTTTTGAAAACCTTTGCCAATATGTACTAGCATGAACACTCAACACAGTACATGAATATTGGACCACGTTGAGAATCTTAGTTTTCAAAGTGTGAGAATAGAACCAGAATACATTGTTCGTCCCGAGTCACATAGCCACCTGGCAAGTAAAGGTAAACTTAAGTCGCAATAATCGATTATAGTAGACGCGCCATTGCTGATGAAATATACAAAAATAAATGCCCATCATAACCTTGCCATTATAAATACCCAATGACTGCGCTGGTTCAAGTAAGACATAAGCAGTAAGTTCGTTGCATAACGCTATAGAAACCAACAGCGCTAAGCCCCTAATATGTATGGCGAGAAAACAATCTCACCATATTAAGGCTTACATTTTGACCAACCGAGATGGAGAGCCTTACTAAATTATACAACGTAATAAAGAAAATGGAAACGTGCAAGCTTCTTTTGTCACGCCAAGTCTTCATTAGGACGTTGCTCAGAGTTCGGTTATTGCTGGTAAATGCCAACATACCACGGTGGTGATGTCTGAGAAGGAAATGCTGATTGGTCATTTTTATTAGACGTCTGGAGGAGTAGATCGTTCTTTGTTCTCGATTAGCACAGGCAGCCGGCCCAGCCGGAAAACCGAAGTAGGTATGGGCTGATTAATGATCTGACGACAATACCAAATTAACTCAATAACAGTATGATTCAATATAGGGAAGAGGTTTTATTAGTTTATTTCTAGTTTTTTCTCAGAAGATACCGTAAAGGTTCGTGTAATGAAAAGTACAAACAAAGTTGCAGCTAATAACACACTTGCAGACAGATAGTAAAAAGTTGATTGCTTCATTCCCACAAAAAAAAAATCGCGTAAAACTATGCTACAAGAAAATGCTTCCATCAGCGGCAAGCAAAAAAAATCGAATTGACTGACGTAAAGTGGAAGCAACGAAATACGACAAATTAACCTTTTCCAAAAGGCGTTAGCTCAGTTGGCACTTTTCTGTTTGTTATGTGACCAAGTCCATATTTCCAATCCACCCCCCCCCCCCTTGATTTCACTCCTAGTGAAGCTAAGCTCGAATGGCAGTTTGAGATGGTAGAAGGTGGTTGGAACGATTCAGTAGCAAACAAGTACCTTGTCTGGTCTGCGGAAATTTTCCGTTTTTATTCTTTTATTATGTATTGGTCTATAAACATATCCCCATCCTGCAGAGCTTCTCGAGCCAGAGCGAAATTGATTTTCTGCTACATAGCTTAGGTATGTAGGTGTTATTTATAGAATGAATCCATAGCAAACCAGAAATCTCTTATTGACTTGGTTAGTTAGTTAGTTAGCCATTTTTTGTCATCGCCTTTTTGCAGCAACGTCCGTCCTTTTCCTTTTTCGTTTGGGCGCGTTGCACCAGAGCAATGCTTCTAATTATTATGTGACCGGTAATATGAAAACTTTGATGTATGCGTAGTTCTTACTTCTCGTGCATCGGGGGGAACAAGTTTATAGCGCTTTTCAATAAGCGTAGGGTATTTAAACTGTTTAATTTGTGGAAGAAATTAGCACATTTGACGAGCGTGTTAGCATGCAGTTCGTATCACAAACGCAATCGTGTCGTAGCATGTACTTTTAATAAATTGCACTTTTACATATAGTCGTCAAAACCACATCCATCGCCGAGGTAAATATAGAACACAACGTTCCTAGCGAACATGCACTTTGAACTCACGCCGAACCTACGACCACAATTGATGTGTTGGCGACGGTTACGACCACGGAGTTTGATGGCGGCGGCCCACAGCGACGCCGGTACTAGCACTAAACCATAAACTAAACCGATGGAGGTTGAAAGCCGTTGACCTGCTCCAAATAGTTGAATAAACTCTTGGTGCACTTTGTAGCACGACATGTTCAACTAGGGCACGCATTGCAGGCTAGATCCTCATTCAAGACGGCTGCAAAAGAAGTCGGGACAGGTACACAGTGTATTGATTATGAGAAACGACTGGAGAAAGTTTCATAAATTGAAAGTTGTATCGAATTATAATAACCCTCTTTACTACAATAAACTGTTGCCACGGTTGCGACTGCTCTCCTTAAGGATGGAATGGATTTTTCCTCCCTCTAAGCTAACCTTATTAAAAATTAGCTGTAAAGCCCTCTATTGTAAATATAATCTATTTTATCTATTTTTACTTGTTAAGTGATTTTATTTTTCATCCAGCTTTTGGGTTTAGCAGCTTTTTTTATGTTTAGCTTTCGGTCCGTCGATGACAGCAAGAAGAATTTCTAGTGTGTACAACGAGGATTGCTGTATTGTTGATCACCATCGTAGCACACAAATTATTCAATCATTTCATCTCGAATTGAATAGAAGCATAGCATAACACTGTTGTGCAAATGCAATGCCTGTTTTAATAAATTCGGTAACTCTTGAGTCTTCATATATGAACAAATGCGTGCCACAGTTTCACTTCAATTGCCGATATTGAATAAAATTCAGGAGTTTGAGGCCCGTTTCCTTCGACTGATGACAATAGTGAACTTCTGATTTATCCGTTTCTTACCCTATTACCTTACCGTATATTTTTGTCATTTGACCTATTGTTTCATTGTTTAAAAATGACATACAAATGAAACCCATTTGTTGTCTCTAGGTCACGGTTGTCTCCTTCTATGCCTTCGCTCATTAACAGAGTGCGGAATGGCATCGACCGAAAACAACAGCTGGTAGCAGCCGATCATGCAACTGAGTATACGTCCGGAAACGACACGAGCGCATGCATCTAATGGGCCGTTATGTCCTTAGCGGCGAGCCACAACGATTAACGGGTCTCTCGTGACGCGCACGTTTTGGGACTTCCAGACCGTTCGGTCTAGATCAGAACAAGGGTAACTGTGTGATTCTCTATAATGGGGAGTGACACAATTGCGGTATAGAACACTTAGAAACTTTCTAATTTTTTATTTCTAACAGACTTTCCAGAGGTGGAGAGAAGAAAACCGTTTTAATATATTTTTTGATAAAGCTTGCTTTACTTAGATTCCGGAAATATTGTCAGCAGCTCCCCTAGTACTCGGATTTGAAATGTTTCAACGGCTATTTGTTTGAAAACTACTCCTTTTCGCAAAAGTTGGTAAAACCGTCCATTTTTTTATAACACCAGATTTCGATTTGGTATAAAAAATCGATATCGAATTCCATGAACCTATACTTTTTTGCATTGGTAAAATAAGTAAAATTGTACCGCTTTGATGCACGACTTCCCGAAGTCAAAGTGAGCTGAAATCTTGCATGGGGACTTCTTTCAAGAAGACCTGTTTTTTCTAGCCCTAAAAGTCTACTTTCATTAGCATTCTTTTCCTCCAGGGTGGCGGAGGAATCTGCCTACAGACACCTGAGAAAAAATCTGAGGGAGTGGGGTTGAATTCAATCGAAACCGCTAAAACCCCTTCAGTCTCCAGTCCTTATTGTACTGGAACGACTGTTAAATATTACGTTGAGAATTGGCATTTTATGATTCATGCAACCTGGCACACACGTTGTAGCTCCAGGACTATCTGAGACGCCAACATACACCTTTCTACATTACGCCGGTACCCTAAATCATGCCGAACGAGATGCTGATTGCATCGTACGACACTGTACGGTACACACTCGCAACCGTCAGGCACATAAGCCTGTAGGTACTTTCCAGTTTCTCATGATAACTATTAGTACCGAGCGCTTTGGACCACGCTTGCCTACCAACCATACCTAAGTACCACGCTGGCAATAAGTTTCCGCTTGCTGCCGTATACAGGTATACCTCGATTTTACGCACATTCTCGTTTTTGAAATGTGCGTAAAATCGAATTGTGCGTAAAATCGAAGCAAGATTTAAAAAAAAAATTATAGTCCAAAATTAGTTCATGTGATCGGAAACTTGTAAGGGAACATCCAATTATTACGTAACGTTCGAAAAAAAATTTGAAAACCCGTACAAAAAAAAAATGATTCAAATAAGAGAGTGAAATGGGAGGAGGAAGGGGTCGAAGGAGGTAATTATTTGCGTTACCTAGTCAATAGACGTTCTCTACTGGGTCCAAAAGATTCGGAAAATGCTTGAAAGAAATTACCTATAACAATGAATATGGGTGTGTGTGTACGTGTGTATGCATGTGTATATGCGAGTATGTATGTGTGCATATATGTATGTGTGTATGTATAAGTGTAAGTGTGTATGTGAGTATATGTGTGAGTATTTGTATGACCACACATTCTTCTACCCACATATCGTCGACATCCATTGAAAACAGCCCCTTTATTTTGCAACAGTAGACGTTTTAAATAAAAGTGTTATGAATTTACTTCAAAAGAGGTTGTATCCGTACCACATTATATATTTTACACGTTAGACACGTACACAACTGTAAAGTAGTTCGCTGTTTCCCAGAAGCGGTGTTTTTGTTACTGTCTCCCAATTTTCGGCAGATTTACCAGTCTATATAAACAGCCCGTTACTTGTGAACGATGTCAAATATATAGAATCCTGCGATATGCATAATTTGAACAAAAAAAATTGAATTAAAAATACTTTTGGCAAAAGTGTACGTAAAATAGGGGTGAAATGTGCGTAAAATCGAAGTACGTAAAATCGAGGGTGCGTATAATCGAGGTATAACTGTACCAGGAGGCCCCCTCACAGATATAGTTGACGTGGCTCTTGAACGTAAGCTTTTCGTCAACCATAACCCTCAAGAGTTTCAACGATTGCTGTCTTCGACTCTGACCACCGCCTGTTGCTCTAATTTACGGTTACTCACAACCGTGACCCCCGTCTTATGGTGCACTAACTCCAGCTTCCTGGAGTGCATTCAGTTCTCGAACTTGCGTATGCAGTACGCGGCCGTCAGTTCGACCTGTCATTCGTAAAGCCAACATTATGCTGGAGAGGACATGAATGCTAAGGTACGACGGGAAGCGATGTACAGACCGGTGATCGGGCCAGATAGTCTGCACGCCGTGTCTAATGATAACGGCCATCGGTGCATAAACTTTGCGGCTTCCTCTGGAATGGTAGTCCGAAGTACCTTTTTCCCCCGCAAAGATATCTCCAAATCCACCTGGAGATTATCCTACCAACAGACAGAGAATCAAATCGACCAAGTTTTAACCGACGGCAGGTTCTTCTCCGACATCATGCACGTTTGCATCTACCGCAGTGCGAATATAGATTCGGACCACTACCTAGTAGCTGTGTGCATGCACTCAAAACTATCGATGGTGTATAACACCCGCCAAAGTCGACCAAATATTGAGCAACTGCGGAACGCCGGGGTTGCACAGAAATACGCGCAGCAGCTGGAGGCAGCGTTACCCACGGAAGAGCAGCTTGGCGCAGCTACTCTTGAAGATGGCTGGATCTTCCGATTCGCCATAGGTAGCACTGCTGTAGCGGGCTCCGAATCATACAGTTAGTTGAGGAAAAGAACGCAGAACGCTCGAAAATGCTGCAGCATCGTAGGAGCACGAACGTGGAACAATACCGATAGACACGACAGTAAAAACTCAGTCCTGCAAAGGAAAAAGCGCCAGCAAGAGGACTGAGATCGTGTAGCGATGGGAGAGCTGTACCAAACTAGCGACACTTGGAAGTTCTACGAGATGCTGAACAGCTTCTGGTAGAACTTCCGAGTGGCGTTAGTTTGGCACAGCAGTAGAGCGCGAGGACGGTATGGCAACTGATCTTGGTGCATAAGGAAAAGACAACAGGATTCCAACCCCCGATCTGCTGAAGATGAAGGAGAAGCTGAAAATCAATAAAGCTGCTGGAGTGGTCCAGCTTGAGCCGCGCATTCCCAAGTAATAAAACTGGTTTTATTAAAGTTTTATAGCGCTGTCTTGGCTGTATCAAGCATTATAAAACTTTGATAAAACCAATATTGCTACTAGGGTTGGGTCGTTGTCAAGATTTGGATGAAAGGATGAAAGGGCGACAAGCTGGAGTGCTGCAATTACCGGGCAATCACTCTACTGAACGTCGCCTACAAGGTACTCTCTCAAATACTCTGCCGTCGACTATCACCATTTGCGAAGCAGTTCGTGGGGCACTAACAGGCGGGATTTATGGGTGCGCCACCACGGATCAGATATTCGCGGTTCGGCAGGTTATGCAGGTTATGCAGGTTATGCAGAGGCCGAAGCCAAACGGATTGGACAGGTCATCAATGCATCGAAAGCGAAGTACATGAAAGGAAGGGGTTCACGATAAGACAGTGCAAACCTCCCACCTCAAGTTCAAGTTGGTGGTGATAAAATCGAGGTAGTCGATGAGTTCGTGTACCTGGGCTCGCTGGTAACTGCCGACAACGATACCAGCAGCGAAATTCATCGACGCATTATGGCAGGAAATCGTGCATACTGTGATCTCCGGATGACGCTCCGATCGAGTAGAATTCGTCGCCGCACCAAGTTACCCATCTACAAGACGCTAATCAGACCAGTAGTCCTCTACGGGCATAAGACAAAGACTATGCTTGTGGAGGACCAACGCGCTCTTGCGGTCTTTGAGCGGAAGGTGTGGAGGACCATCTTCGGTGGATTGCAGATGGAGAATGGGACGTGGAGAAGGCAAATGAACCACAAACTGCAGGAGCTGCTTCAAAAGTCATCTATCGTCCACACTTCTAAGATTGGCAAGTTGCGGTGGGCTGGGCATGTCGTAAGGATGTCGGATGACAGCCCGGCAAAGATGGTTCTTGAAACCAATCTTTCAGGGACGAGACGGAGAGGTGCACAACGATCAAGGTGGATCGATCAGGTGGAAGATGACCTACGCACCCTAGGCATACTGCAGAGCTGGCGAACTGCAGCCATGGACCGAGTGAAGTGGAGACGACTCTTACGTACAGCAAAGGCCACACCACGGCTTGGGACTGTTTGGTAAGTAAACGTAACGCGCCCTACTGGGAACTTTAGCTTCAACACTCCGTCGTACATGACAATCCACAGACCCAAGATGAAACCTTGTGGTACTTCTGCGGCGATTGGGACGCAATTCAGCCCTCTGTGTAGTACTCGTGGTACTCGATTCCGAAAGTAATTTCCCAAAATCATGTACTCGTTGTACAAAATATGGATGCTCCTGAGCGCTATGGACTCCCAGCTGGCCCTTTTCAATGCATTCTTCACGTCAAGCGTGATGATTGCGCAACAGTGAATGCCCATTCTTTTGCGCTGAAGTGCTGTCTTCGTTACACCCTCTGTGTACATCACCAATCTGTTGAGGAAAATTTGTTCTTTATTCAAGGACACATTTCAAGCCGACATTTCATATCCACTACTGCAAATACTTCTCAAATGAAAAATGCCCTCCATGACGTCCCTTGTAACGTGGTAAACCTGCGTAGTTTATGTTTCACCGAAAAGGCACTGGATCCAAATTATTTGAGATTCTCGTCGGCAACGTTTTACTTCGTGAGTTCAAGCGATATATCACGATAGACCAACGAGATTTTTACCCAAGTAGATCGACAACAACTAACTTGTTTCAGTTTATATCGAATTGTATTAAAAAGATGGAGAACGAGAAGCAAGTGGATTTAGTGATGTATACCGACCTGAAAGCAGCATTTGATCGCGTTGATCACACCATTCTTGTAACCGAGATTGAAAGTTTGGTGCATCACACCATTTCACCGAGCGGCTGAAATCATACCTCGTTTACCGCACACTCTGTATAAAACTAGACAACACCGAATTAGATAGCTTCGTTTAGTTATCGGGTGTGCCTCAAGGGAGCATCCTTGGACCATTGGTTTTTTTGATGATGTTTGCAACGTCATTCCACCAGGCTGTGAACTTATCTATGCTGATGACTTAAAACTTTTTCGCGTCATTCGCACTATAGCATACTGTAGAGAACTGTAACAATATCTGGATGATTTTTCTGACTGGTGCAATCGTAATCTATTGATAATCAGTAATTGAAAATGTCTCGCAATTTCTTTCACGCTGAGAAAAAATCCGTTTTCGTGGAACTATAACGTCTCTGGGCAAATTCTCGAAAGAGTATCGGTTGTTAAAGATTTAGGAGTACTGCTTGATTCGCAACCATCTTTCGAACACTACTACTCCTATATCATTGCGCACGCTAGCAAAAATCTGGGTTTCATTATGGGAATAGTCAAAGAGTTCACCGATCCGTTTTGCTTGCGATCGTTCTATGTTCCCCTCACCCAATGCCAATTACTTGGTATTGATACACTGGCAAAGAGATTAGATTTGTCCAGGGCCGTATTTGTATGAAAATTACTAATCGGCGAAATAGGCACTTCAAATATATTACCAGAAATTCACATAAATGTGCCCTATAGAAATATGGTCAAAACGAACCCATTAAGGGGCTGTCTTTCATCTGTATGTGTTGAAATTATTTGACTTTAATGTATCAAGTGTAATTTTAAAAAATAGACCTATGCGAATGTTATAATGTGTTAGCCTTAAGTTCAAAATTTACTATAGTTAGGCTCAGTCAGTGTCCCCTTTGTAGTGCTATTGTTCAACTTAATTCATGACTTGGAAATTTTCAAATCAAAAGATGCGGGGTTTTTATGCGCGCTTGGAGGTTTCACAAAGTATGCCTCAAATGAGCTTTTCCCCCCCACTTTATTAAGATCCAAAAAGTCAAATGACGAAAGTAAATAAAATATCTGTTTGCGATTTTTTGTGGTGTTATGATGAGTTTTTCAGAATTTTGTGAAACACTGTTTTTTATTGAATTTCGACTGCCCTGTTTTTTTTTAGCTACTTGCCATTATAGGTCTTATAGGTTTTGTTACTTTTCACATTTGCAGCGACTTTTCACTTTAGTTTTTCAATGTTTTAATTTTTCGCTATTTGCTGTATTATAACGATTTTAAATTTCTGGGTGAATTTTGGTGACCCTAGTGAGTTCAGTAGTGCGTCAAAAGACTGCCGGGTTCTCTCATTTGAAACTCATTTAAGTCTCTGCAAAAGTAGGGTTTGCAATATTCCCGGAAATGGATTTCCCGGGAAACGGGAATGAAAAATCTCATTTCCCGGGAATTCTCGGGAACCGGGAATGGAAAAAATTTCTTAGCAAAAATGATATTTTAATGAAAGTTGAATTATAAAAAGTATCTGAAAATCGTTTACAATTTCATTATCAATTCAAATGAAAAACGAATTACAAAACGAAACTTATTCAAGTTTATATCAGAACCTCTTCGCTAATTTTTATCAAATATATTTACTGTGCCATTACACGATGCGAATTATTTTTAAAAAATAAACTGCATAATCAATCTAGTTTTCATTGGCGTAACAAACCCTTTTGTAATTGGTATCACCATTGATTAGAGAGTAGGATTCCATGTAAGAATTTTGATTGTTCAACTAGAACGTTATTTAGCCTCTCGGAAGTTTTCTTTGAAAGACCGAGACAAACTGGAAGGAAATGATAGAATAATTAATAATCTGTTCAATATGACTCTAAATAAGTTAGTTTCAGAGCATTTGAATGTATACGTAATTAATCTCAAAGATGATTTTTCGTGTGAAATCGCGGCCACGACCCAAATTACGCTGACTGAGTTATTATTAAATTATTTATTTCTGGTCGCATTGATTCACGGGTTTCAAATTTTCTTAATCGATTTAATTTAATTTTTATCAATGGCAAAGAAAGAAATCACTATTCGCTCAGTAGTGAACTAACTGTCAAAGAAGGACGAAGCAAATATTGGCCTAATTTTTCGTTTAATGAATAAGACAGCAAATATTTTCGACAAATAACCGAAGCAAATAAATGGATAGTACTCGGCAAGTAAATATTGACCGTCATTTCAAAGAAATATTTACTTCGTATAATGCCCCTTTTAAAGCTGCTATACACTTTAACGACCTTAGTTCCGTGTTTTGATAGTATATAAAATTTTATTGCAAAATTGTATGGGAAATAATATTGAATTTTGCGAAATTTTTTGAAAAGCTCGGGAATCCCGGGAATCAATATTTCTGTTCCCGGGATCCGGGAATCCCGGGAAAAAGTATTTCCCGGGATTGCAAACCCTATGCAAAAGTTAGCTTTGCTAAGGGCACCGAAATTCACAGAAATTTCTAAAAAAACTATAATCTTCCAGTCTAGGCTAAAACCTGTGTTTACCAGAATTATTCTCACATTACTATTATTAATCTCAATAAAATTTAGGAATGGTTGCCCAATCGAACCGAACGAACCAGTTGAATTCTTTACGTGATTTCTAACAGACTCTCTCTCACTCTCATGACATAAACTTTCTTTTTTTTTCTTCATCTATAATTTATTTGACACGGCACAAATACAATTCAATGTTTAACGGCGCCAATTATATCTGGTAGCTTACTTTCTAAAGTATCTTAATAACTAAAAGCAAATTTTTTATCCTCGCTGCCGACTACGAGCTGAAGCTAAATCTAACTTAAAGCTAGAATGTTTTGCATTAAAAGCACTGATTTGTTGTTTGATGGTTTTCCATCGCCATAGGTAAGCAGCATATTGAATATGTTCCGCTGCTGGGCCAAGATATTACGGACTGGCATATTGGGTTGTCTCCCTTGGGACCTGAGAGTATCGTGCGGGTCTAGTTGCTGTTTCCGGAACCGGGGTCTTAACGTGTTCTTGTCGTTTGGTTGGATGTAGGCGGAAGGGAATAGGACTAAACTGGGGCGTGGATGGATTTCAGGAAAACGTATATAAGGGACATGTAGGATAGGTCACGGCTCGCCAAGACATCACGAACAGGAACAGCCGGCTGCCTACTTTCGGCCTGCAGGGAAGCTATTAATTTAGACCTGGCGTCACGGTGTACAGGGCATGACCAAACCACATGCTCTATGTCGTGATAACCTTCACCACAGGCACAGATACCACTTTCCCCGAGCCCAACACGACGGAGATGCGCGTCAAATCTATATTGATTGGACATAAGCCGGAACATCACGCAAATGAAATCCCGACCTACATCCAAGCCCTTGAACCCCGGGTTCGTCGATACTTTGGGGATTATGGAATGTAACCACCTTCCCAATTCCCCTCTGGTCCAAGCATTTTGCCAACTGATGATCGTATTCTGACGTACAAATGCGAAAAATTCATTAAAAGCTATTGGTCTTTCATAAATATCACCGTTTGTTGCGCCCACCTTAGCCAAAGAGTCCGCTTTCTCATTGCCCGGTATCGAGCAGTGAGAAGGGATCCACGCTAAGGTAATCTGAAACGATTTTTCGGATAAAACACTCAGATGTTCCCGTATTTTCCCCAGGAAATACGGAGAGTGCTTAACATCTTTCATCGATCGGAGAGCCTCAATGGAACTGAGACTGCCCGTAAAGATGAAATAATGGTCCGTGGGCATTTTTTCGATAATCCCTAGGGTGTACTGAATTGCAGCTAATTCTGCGACGTAAAGAGAAGCAGGATTATCGAGCTTATGGGATACGGTTAAATTGTTATTGAAAATACCGAAGCCAGTGGACCCATCAAGAAGTGATCCGTCAGTGTAGAACATATTGTTGCAGTTGATGTTTCAATATTTATTGAAAAAAAATTTGGGGATCTGCTGCACGCGTAAATGATCCGGGATTCCACGAGTTTCTTCTATCATGGATGTATCAAAAAACACAGTAGAATCAGAAGTGTTTGATAAGTCGACACGATTTGGAATATTCGAAGAAGGGTTAATATTTTGGGACATGTGATTGAAATACAATGTCATAAAACGGGTTTGAGAATTAAGTTCGATTAACCTTTCAAAATTTTCAATCACGGGACGGTTCAAGACCTCACATTTGATAAGAATACGAGAAGACAGGCTCCAGAAGCGGTTTTTCAATGGTAGTACTCCAGCTAAGACCTCCAAACTCATCGTATGGGTCGACTGCATGCAACCCAAGGCGATACGCAAACAACGATATTGTATTCGCTCCAGTTTGATCAAATGTGTGTTTGCTGCGGAGCGGAAGCAGAAACACCCGTATTCAATAACAGACAATATCGTTGTTTGGTAAAGCCTTATAAGGTCTCCTGGATGGGCTCCCCACCATTGTCCGGTTATTGTACGAAGAAAATTCACTCTTTGTGGACATTTTTTCATCAGATACCTCACGTGACAACCCCAGGTGCCTTTAGGGTCGAACCAGACACCAAGATATTTGTGTACCAAAACCTGAGAAATCGTTTTACCCATTAATTGTGTTTGAAGCTGAGCAGGTTCATGCTTCCTAGAAAAAACTACTATCTCAGTCTTCTCCGGAGAGAATTCGATACCTAGCTGTAAAGCCCAAGCAGACAAATTGTCCAAGGTATCTTGAAATGGTCCTTGCAAATCGGCAGCTTTGGTTCCTGTAACAGAGATTACACTGTCGTCTGCAAGTTGTCTTATCGTGCATGAATTTGCCAGACATTCGTCGATGTCTTTTACATAAAAGTTGTAAAGAAGGGGGCTTAAACATGAGCCCTGGGGAAGACCCATGTAGCTAATGCGAAAAGTTGCCAAATCGCCGTGCGTAAAATGCATGTGTTTTTCGGACAACAATTTGTGCAAAAAATTGTTCAAAATTGGAGAAAATCCTTGTCGGTGAAGTTTACCCGAACAATGTCAATAGAAACGGAATCAAAAGCCCCCTTAATGTCCAAGAACGCAGACGCCATTTGTTCTTTGCGAGCATACGCCAGCTGAATATCTGTTGAAAGCAACGCAAGACAATCATTCGTCCCTTTGGCACGGCGGAAGCCAAATTGAGTATCTGATAGTAGACCATTTGATTCGACCCAATGGTCTAAACGACGGAGTATCATTTTTTACATCAATTTCCGGATACAGGATAGCATTGCAATCGGCCTATAAGAGTTGTGATCAGAAGCTGGTTTCCCTGGTTTTTGGATGGCCATCACCTTCACTTGCCTCCAATCCTGCGGTACAATGTTATGCTCCAGGAACTTATTTAACAAGTTCAACAAGCGCCTCTTGGCATTGCCGGGTAGATTCTTCAACAAGTTGAATTTGATTCTATCTAACCCAGGCGCGTTATTGTTACAGGATAGGAGGGCAACTGAAAATTCTGCCATCGTAAAAGGTGATTCTATCGCGTCGTGGCCCGGAGACGCATCGCGAACAATGTTTTGCTTAGGAACAGAGTCCGGACATACTTTCCTGGCAAAATCAAATATCCACCGACTTGAAGACTCCTCGCTTTCGTTGACCGTTACGCGATTCCGCATTCTTCGGGCTGTGTTCCAAAGAGTGCTCATTGATGTCTCCCTCGACGTCTCGTTCACGAACCGACGCTAATATCCGCGTTTCTTTGCTTTAGCCAAACTTTTAAGCTTGGCATCAAGCTCCGAATACCGTAAATAGTCGCCAGGTATACCTCCCTTCTGGAAGGCCAAAAACGCGTCGGATCTTTGCGTGTAGACATCGGAGCACTCTTGGTCCCACCACGGAGTGGGAGGCCGTTCTTTGATCGTTACGCCGGGATATTTCTTCGTTTGGGCTTGCAACGCGGCGTCGAGAATCAAGCCCGCAAGGAGGTTGTATTTTTCAAGTGGTTGATGATGTTGAATCGACTCGACCGCTTTTGAAATCATTTCCTCGTATAACTTCCAATCGACATTCCGTGTGAGGTCATACGGAATGTCAATTGGTCGCATGCGAGTTAACCCGTTATTAATTGAAATAAGAATAGGCAAATGGTCGCTACCGTGAGGATCGAGGATTACCTTCCATGTGCAATCCAACCGTAGCAACGTCGAACATAAGGATAGATCCAAAGCGCTTGGGCGCGCTGGAGGCTTCGGGATACGTGTCATTTCACCGTTGTTTAAAATAGTCATGTCGAAGTCATCGCAAAGGTTATAGATTAAAGAGGAGCAGTTATCATTGTAAGGGGAACCCCAAGCCACGCCATGAGAGTTGAAGTCTCCCAAAATCAAACGTGGCGAGGGAAGAAGTTCTATTAAATCAAAGAGCAGCCGTTGCCCAACCTGTGCTCTGGGAGGAATATATATTGAGGCAATACAAAGCTCTTTACCATGTATTGTCATTTGACATGCGACCACTTCGATGCCTGGAATCGAGGGGAGGTTAATACGATAGAAAGAATAGCACTTTTTAATCCCTAAAAGTACTCCTCCATATGGGGTGTCTCGATCAAGGCGAATAATATTAAAATCATGGAAGTTGAGATCAATATTTGAAGTAAGCCAAGTTTCACAAAGGGAAAATGCATCGCATTTGTTTTTATTCATCAAAACTTTAAACGAATCAATTTTTGGTAAAATACTTCTACAATTCCCCTGTAAGACAGAGATAGAATCCTTCATATACGCAGTTAAATTAGGCATCGAAGGATACAATCGCTGCAAGGAGGGGCCATTGGGCAGTCAACTGCTTCAAAAATGATCTAACTGTTGGGAGGAATGCTGTAAGAAAAATTTTAATTGGATCGGGTACATTGAAAGTTTCAAAAATCCAGTCCACAATGTCAGAAAATTTCACTAATCCAGAGTTTGTTTCATCAACTGGGAGTGCAAAAGAAACAACTGGGGTTTTAGATGTTCCTGGCAGTGCTGGGAACTCCTTCTGGGACTTTAAATTTGCAAGCCCAGGAGGAGTTTGCTTCGGTTTTCCCGCAGCACTGTTTGGTTTGTTTGTAACTTTCATTTCACTTTGAGAAATCTTAGGACCTTTTCTGGGAAGTTTAGGAGAGGAAATATTTTTCCTCTTTCTAGACTCCCCAGGATTGGCGTAAGATGTTCCCGCTGGTGAATCGTCAGAATCGGTTTCATCAGAGGACAACAGATCAAAAGGGTTTGATGTAATGGGAGAAGTGGTAACGGTCTTCTTCAGCATCTCAGCGTAAGAACGCTTCAAACGCTCTTTGAGAGACCTCTTTATTTTATCCCTGCGCTGCATGTACACGGCACATGTCGAGAGCTCATGCTGACTCTCCCCACAGTGAATGCATTTTTCAGCATTTTTACTGCAGGAATCATCCGCATGATTCTCCCCACACTTGCCACAACGTGCCTTATTGCAGCAGTAGGCGGCGGTGTGGCCTAACTGCTTACAATTCAGGCAATTCATGACGCGAGGCACATATAATCGCACAGGGAGACGAACCCGGTGAATCGAGACGTGGCTTGGTAGTGCTGACCCGGCGAACGTAACTCGAAACGAGTCTGACGGAGTGTATACTGTTTTGCCACCGATGATCGATGCTGACCGCAGTTGCTTGCAGTCGAGCACTTTTACATCGGGACATGTGTTGTTCTTAAAGCACCCTTTGGCGTTTTGCAATATACACTCGACGGACAGACTCGAATCGGTTATGACACCGTCGATCTCCACGTCTCGTGCGGGTATGTAAACGCGATACTCGCGTGTGAAGAGCTCAGAGCAAGCTATATCGTTGGCCTCTTTCAGATTAGTCAGGTCTTTAGAAATCTGCAAGATGTTCAACTGTTCGATTTCGGTCCCGCCTTTGGCCGAAAATAGACAGTATAGCTGCCCTGGGCTCCGTCTGGGTAAAGCCTGGGGCGAGGGGGGACTGAAGAATGCACAGGGGAGGGGGTAACAGAAGGGTCAGGGTCAGAGGGGATCGGGGTTGGTGGCGCGGGAGGCGAGGGATCTACATCCATCCCGCTAAGTCTAGCGCATTAGCGCCGACAAGAGTACGTACCTTTTTACTTCTCCCTTCCAGTAAGGTTGGTTGTCCGGTCGTTCGAAGTTGCAGCCGTTACAGCCAGCAGCACCAATACAGCAGCACCAAACAGCCACCAGCAGCGAGCCAGGTGTGAGATCACTCCACACAGCGATACAACTCAACTGTCAACTGATGGCTTCTTCTTTTTCCTCTTTTGTGTCTCGTCCACTGCTGTAGCACAATTCAGTCAGCAGCCAAATCGGCTTACGCACCAGCTGGCAGTCACGATGCGAAACAGTTGCACAAAGGCGCGACCTTGAACCCGGATTTATTTCACTCGACCAGGCAAACAATGCCAACACTTGTTCACACGTCTTTTGTTTTATATTCTATCGGAGCAGTCACCAAACACGTCCGATACTGATGCGTGTTCGGTACAGAATGACATAAACTTTCTGATGTAACTCAATTAGTTCCTATGTGGCAATGTTTCCTCAAACAGCTCTGTTATTTCCCACCTCTTTAATTAAAACTTCAGTCAGTGCAACATTGTTTATTTGGGTTAGCCATGTAACGTATTACCTTTCAATCTGTCACAGGCTGGATTTGAAAATCACCATGTTAAACACATGGAAACTAATAGTAGTGCAAATATTGATTCTCTCTCAACTTTGACAATGAATTCTGCTTACACCCTTGCTGTGCATAAACCTTCGGAAAGTAGCACGCACCCATTTTACTAGCAGCTCAGTGTATCTAGTGCTCGATTGACCGCAGTTGTGTATCCTAACCGGAAGGAAAGAAATCGCCATCCACTTTTATAGTCACAGACTACAATTTGGCACGATTACGCTTATGAGGCAGTGGCGGCTCAAATTTCACAGTACCGTTTGTTATTGCCTCTTGTTTGTGCTATGGAAATAAAACGATTAACTATAGGATGTTAGTGTACAGGTTTTTTTTGTAAGTCTATGTTGCTTAACAACTTCGAGTTCATAGATTAAGTACATCCAAAAATTTGGTTTGAATATTCTACATTCAGTTAAAGTGAATTAGGCCGCAAAAGAAATATTTCCATTTCATACAACTTCCGCTTCGATTCTGAGCAGGAGAAAAACAAATTACTAATTATTTAAGCCCATTACTGTATCCTACATTGCTATCATACGTGTAAACCTCATGTAAACCAGCATGCAAAGTGTAAACCGAACAACATCGAATTATGCGCAAATTAATCATAAGCCATCCTCATGCACCTCTAGTCTGATCCAGCCAAGCAGAACTCTACCAGAGCCCTTAACATTGAATTGAAAACAGCAAGCATCAAACTATCGCGTTTTTCTGCGGCTCAATAGATAAAGGACTTTTTTGCACTCGGTCCCCGGTTAAATCTAAGCAAAACAAAACTAAAAAGTTTCCGCCAACTTACGCCACCATTCGACCGACTACGGTATAAGCAAAATACCGCTCTTGTGTGGTGTGTTGCTGCACTGATTACACACTTCAATCCACCCCCTGCATTCATTATGCAGTTGATTGCCGGTTTGCTCTTGGGAGCGCTTCGACGCAGCGTGCAAGGATTGTGGTAAACTCAAAAACCGACGCCAGCTGCCATTACTACTAGCTGAGCAGCACTAGTTGTACCTAGCTACTAAACGCTGAAGACTCGCCGCTCGTCAGTCGTGTTCATCATAAATTACCGGGAAGTGGAAGACCCGGTGTGGCCGCCGGCTGTGGAACAGCACCCGCTTGGCGACGAAACAGAAAAACTGTGGGCTGGTTTTCCTACACCAGTGTTCACACATCATTATGATCCATAACAATCGCCGCGGTCACCGCCCCTGTCGCTGCCACCGCATCGCAGGCAGCCGTTTTTCATGACCAGGATCAGGAGATAGCATCAGTCTCGTAGTCGGTAGCGTGTGCTTCGATTTTTACTATGGGGTTCAGTAAACCAACACTCTATTGCTAAACTTCAAGATGGCGCTCAGGTTACGAAAAAAATATTTTTTTTATTTATAATACAAGAAAAAAGGCTAAAGTAGAGAGCTTCGCTACGTTTCATCCTTCCTGTTATATTCGTGTACATACTACTATCCGTTTTTGTATAATGAAGTTATGATCCTACCGGATGACAGTATAGGTGGTTAATTATGCACTGTAGCTTGGGGAGCCTGCAGGCCGATGACGTGTTGTATGTGATATTTATAATAAATATCTACACATACTCACATGAATCTAGCGTTCGATGGCGATTTAATTTGGAGAGTGACCCAAATGGAGCGCGAACGATCAAATTTTGTTGCTTTCGTCCTTTTGCTGGTGACCAACCAACGATAAGCTGGTCCGAATGCAGTGACTTTAAGAGAGTGTTCAAACGTGTGACAAACCGAATAAAACTGTTTATCATGACCATGAACTTGCATTTGATATTATTATATCGTTATTGTCTAGAATGAATTTATTAGCAAGTGCAGCTGGCGCGGAATGGCAGTACTGAAGTGGTTCAACTTCTGAACTGAAATCTGAAATAATCAGTTTTGAACGTGATGAAACTTTGTTTTTGATTTCGACTGGAGGGCACGTGACTTTTCAACGGGTATTTGGATTATTTTGTTTTAGTTGGTGAAATATTCGATGAAATGTATTTGAAAAACTTCATGTTATTTTTCGATGTTGTTTTCCAATTTCGAATGAAATATTTAAACTAAGAAATTGTATTTTATTATCTTGTTATTTACATTCTTATTTACAAAATTTGTTGAAAGATGGTAAAAAAAAAAATTCAATTATCTATTTCCCCAGTTAGTACATTTTTCGATCATCAACTCCACATTTACAGCTTGAAATATAATTTTTTTAAAATATCATCAAATATAATGGTGTTAGAATTGTTGAATATAATTTTTGAGTACTTACCCAGGTATAATGTGAAAACCGTACATAATGCAAGCTGGCTCTCGCTAAGGACCATTTCCTTTACACAAAATCTCACTATTCCGCTCGTACACCTCTGTTAACTGAAAAAGTATACGATTTTGCACCATCCATTACACAAAGGCATTAAATAAAAATCGTTTTCTCTTTTGTTGTTACTGTACTAGTTTCGGTTAATTGATTCTCCCAAAAAATGTTAAATCCACCCAAATTCGAAACAATCTTCTAGTACAACACTCGGATGCTAAATGGTGCCGACGACTTTACCAGCTACCGGTATAATCAGATGTGACTAAACAATTAGCAGATCACTGTCAGAGGAACAAGACGAAGAACCTCTTCTTGGGTTATCAAGAGTAATCCTTGTGTTTAACAAGTCTCCCGGAAGATGCAAAAGTACCGCTCTGCGAGCACGCACAAGTGCGCCTGCCTGTTGCTGTGTATGTGCTTATGCTCCTAATGGTACGTGCATCAACTGTTCTTTAAGAACGGATGCACGTGATGCTTGGTAACATAATAACTAGCTGGTTATTGTTCAGAAATGATGTGTAGGATTTGAGAGAAATCTTGGATATTGGAAAATGCATTACAACTAGTTCTGTTTTCGAATACTCAGACTCACTCCTACTGTAATGAAAAATTGCTGCATTCGATTGCAAGGAATACATCTTCGTTTCCAAGATTTGAAACATGGGAATATTCAATAAATATCTGTGAACCCGATCAAACGATTATAACAAACGGCAATCACAAATATATCTGAACTTGATAGAAATAACAAAGCCTGTAATATTCTTGATATGCCAGAATGATAAAAAGTACAGAATTATATCAAATTCTGTTATCATACACTTGAATGTTGAAAAGAGTGTTTTTTTTCTTCATAGAAAAGAGTGTTTTTTTGAAGGATTTTTATAACAAAATTTGTTATTCAATTAACAAAATATCGTATATTCTAACAAATTCTGATCTTTTTCTACAAAAAACCTTACAAAACTTGCAATATTTTGTAATAATCAGTAAGTAATTTTGATATTTTAACTATTAACGAGACCAAGTTTAGAACACAAGTTGATACAAAAAGTTCGTAACAAAATATCAAGATTTGTTACAATCCTGATATCTTTGACTGATCGGGGAACACCCATTTTGTTGGAATACTCTACACGGTGACAAAAAAGTCCGGTCACACTTTTTTGGGGTCGCCTGTAGCCTACACGTTGCATCTCTCTGGTGCCATCTATATGTCAAATGAAAGGGTTAACTTTGCTGGCCAAAGTGGCAGAGTTTCGTTTCTGTGCAGTTTGTTTACATTGAGTTGTGAGCCATGGCAGAGTTAAGAGCAGCTGTTATCGCTGAATATGTGAAAGGGTACAAACCCGGACACATATTCAAACACCTAAAACCGCTCGGATTCAACCGGAAATTCGTGTACCGGACCATAAATCGGTACCTAGAGACCGGAGGCACCGAGGACAAGGCACGATCTGGACGACCAAGGTCTGTGAGAACTCCAAGGCTGAAAAAGATTATACGAGACCGGATTCGCCGGAATCCCGCCCAATCTGCACGGAAGCTGGCCAGGAACCTTAAAATGAACCGAGAATCAATCCGCCTGCTTCTGCGCAAAGATTTAAAACTTACACCGTACAAAAAACAGGTGGCTCATGGGGTTCCCAAAGCTACAAAGGACAAGAGGTACCAACGGTCGCGGGAGTTGCTCGGTTGGCACGCAGATGACGAGTTTATTTTTTCGGACGAGAAGCTGTTCGTTTTGGAGCAAACAGTCAATCGCCAAAATGATCGAGTTTGGAGTGTGAGCCTCCAGCAAGCTCCTGCGGACAAGCTGAACGTTTCCCGGTTCCAAAATAAGACGTCAGTGATGGTTTGGGGAGCCATTTGCAAGAGAGGTAAATTGCTTCTTATCTTTATCGATAAAGGGGTCAAAATCAACGCAGCGTACTACCTGGACACGGTTTTGAATAAAAATGTTCTGCCTCAAGCTAAACTACTGTTTGAAGACGATTACTACTGCTTCCAGCAAGAAGGCGCCCCATCCCACACCGCAAAGGTTGTTCAGGCGTGGTGTGAGGAAAACTTGACCGATTTCATTTCGAAGACTGAATGGCCTCCGTCGTCTCCGGATCTGAATCCACTGGATTATTTCGTGTGGGGATACATGATGTCGAAGCTGAACGACTATAAAATAACAAATTTGGAGCAATTGAAGCGAGTTATCACGAAAATCAGGGACGAGATGCAGATGGAGCGCGTGCGCGCCGCTTGCGACGACTTTCCGAGACGTCCGAAGCTGGTTCGATCAGAGAAAGGTGGTGTAGTTCCGAGATGTCATCTGTGAAGTATCTTTATGAGTTACTGAATGAAGCTATGAAAGCCAGATTCAGATTTTCTTCTTATTCTTTGAAATATTCAGATTTTCCTGTGTGACCGGACTTTTTTGTCACCCTGTATTGTAGTGTTGCACTGAGTAATAGGGCTAGGAAAAAGATTTTTTGAGAAAAGTGCCGAATTTTCAGTTTACAGAATAATGGTTTTAACTTGAGCTTGTCTAGGGTAAGTCACATTAAGTCAAGAATGGTTTGGTTTTAATTTTTTTTTCATCTTATCATCATGTTTCGTTGAATATTCGGCCGAATATTCAACAGTACATGACTGCCGGTACCCGCATAACTGTCCCATACTGATTTTGGTCACTTTTGAGTTATCATCGGGAATCGACTTAATTGTTATCATGTTTTCTGGAAAAAAATTAAAATTCATACTTTTGTATGGAAAAACATGGAAAAAATACCAAGTTGTTTTTGTCCCATATTGAAAGTACCCGCATTACAGTCCCACTGCATAGTGGTAAAAACTGCAAACATGTAATTTTGCTCCAGATTAGTGTATATCGGATTATTTTAGGCATATAGAAGTATGTCATTTAATTAACTAGAATAATGTTGTTTTTTGTAGTACAATCTACGTTGCCGATGATACTGCCGGTTGCTGGTTGAATTTATATGTGATGGGACAAAATATGCGAGTACTTTTGAAATGTACCCGAATATTTTGTCTCATTTTGTCTTCTTTTCAAGTTATATAACGTAAAACCAATTCCATCCATGGTTTTTTATTCTCAACGATAAACTTGTGCTGCCATGAAACTGTTATGGTCATTGGTTCTGGTTTTAATTGCTGGAAATTCGAAAATTCACGGATAATATTAAATCGCCGTTTTCTCAACATGTTGTTTTTCATTATGGGACAGTTATGCGGGAACCGGCAGATGATGATTAAATGAGAAAAATTAAAAACTAAATTACTCATGAATTAGAGTGGATTACCTTAGACAAGGTCTTGTTTAAATCATTATTCGATAATCCCATTATTCGGTAATTTTCAAAAAATAACTTTTTAATAACTTTAACTATTATTCGGTGCATCTCTACTCTATAGCAAATCTATGTCAAAAGTCCAACACAGACGCAGGTCAAATTCTCATCCGTAAAACCCCTGCCGGCGAATCGTGCTGAATGAGAACACTTCACGTTTTAAATAACGCTAAGTCACGAATCATTACCGGTTAACGAAACCGACCGGGCAGCCCAATTTCGCTTAAAATGATGCGGCCTGAGGCCCGGCAATCTCGCAGAGCTGCACGTGCTTGCCTGACGCATTACGTCGCCAACGCGCCCGCCGCATGCTGCGAATGTTCCGAAATCAATTAAGTATACTATTTCCGTTCTGTTTCAGGGTAAAGCGCTAAACTCAATAGCTGTTGAGAGTGGGAGACAGAGAGAAAGGATGTGGAGTTTTTGAAATCCAGCTGCATTTTCCTCCGGAGCAACAAGCAACGATGGGATTTGTGCAGTCACACTGAACATACGGTTTGATGTCATTGGAATCATAGTTTGTGATCTTCATATAAAAAAAAACTAGCATACAGGCCCTATGAAAGGTTAAGCTTGAGTCAAGTACTGTTGATATTGTTACATGACTTGAAAAGCTCGAATGCCAAAGTCATCAACAACGTTTTTGCGTTAGGGGCCGTTCAATAATTACGTAAGCAAAGCACTTTTCTTACGCTATCTTACAGGGGAGGGAGGGGGTGAATTGATTATCTTACGTAAGAAAAACATTGTTAATGGAGCTATTCAAAAAACCATGTTGATGAAAGTATGGACAGTAAAATTCATAAAAAGAAAATTACGGAAGGACTATTAACCCGAATTAGGGACGAAAGAGGAAACGACGTATTGTGCTTGCTTCAGGATGATAAAACTATAATAAAAATCCATATATAGTATATATATAGTATAGTAAGATCTTACTAGGGGGGAGGGAGGGTATCAAAAAATCTTACGATGTCTTACAATGGAGGAGGGGGGTTAGGAAAAGTGGGAAAATATGCGTACGTAATTATTGAACGCCCCACCAACTCGAAATAACACTGATCAGAGTACTGACCCACTCAAAGCTCAAGGGTATGACTTTCTTGACATACCGAAAGAAACATATCGAATGACACCACAAAGTAAACTGCCCCCTTATCCAGGTCAGGAGTCGGAGTTGTACAATGTTCAATGATTCTCCCGAACGCTCAATAATTTTGTATCCAACAAAACCAATACGATGGCAGAACATTTCATTACAATAATTAGTAGGTGCTAGTGACTGCGTAAATTATTTATATTGTTGTATAAATGGGGTGTTTATGTTGTAAGCGTACACTCATAGATAAAGTTCATTGATTAATGGCCCCGCACTGATAATTTTCGATTGTCGGAGTTGTTGATCCATTACTAAACAAGATGGCGAATTTGCTGGTCATGCGGGCAAAGAAATTTGCAGCGGGAATCGAAATTGGTGATAAATGAATCAATTGACGGGATGTTGCTTCTACGTGCGTTATGTCAGTGGTTCCGCGCTGTCTGTCAAAATTTCATTCATGAATTGGGTTCTGAAATGTCGCTTAAGATGAAACTAAACGATAGCTTTTTGCCTTTCTCCTTGAAAGGTATCGCAATCACTTGCAAAACCGAAAGTATAAAAGGCTCCGAATGGCATTATCACTCGACTCAGCTCGACGAGCTGAGCATTTTCTGTATGTGTGTGTGTGTATGTGCAGATTTTTATTCTCACGCACTTTTCTCAGAGATGGGTGGACCGATTTTCATGAAATTGATTGCAAATGAAAGGTCTTGTTGCCCCATAAAACCCTATTGAATTTTAATGTAATCGGATTTTTAGTTTAGAGGTTATGTTTAAAAATGTGAAAATCATGAAACATCAATATCTCAGAAACTACACAACCGATTTGAACAAAATTGGTCTCAAAAGAACGAACTACATAGAAAACCCTTAAGTTTTGAATTTCATGAAGACTGAACCTGTAGTTCAAAAGTTATGACAAGAAACGTGTTTTGAAGACTACCTAATCTCACTCATGTTTCTCAGAGATGGCTGAACCGATTTTCATAAAATCTGTGTCAAATGGAAGGTCTTGTTGCCCCATAAGACCCTATTGATTTGTTTTGCAATCGAATTATTACTTTGCCTGTTATGTTTAAAAATGTGAAATCCAGCTTTGAAAAGGAACATATTCCGAAGACTACTTGAACTCACTCACTTTTCTCAGAGATGGCTGACCGATTTCCACAAAATTAGTGTCAAATGAATGGTCTAGCTGCCTCATAACACCCTATTGAATTTTACTGTAATCGAACTGTAACTTCATTTGTAATGTGCCGACTTGTAAAACTCACGGAACTTCATTATCTCAGAAACTACGCAACCGATTTGATTATTATTATCAGATTAGCGGGCTAGTTAAGGGTTAACTGATGAATTATGATTGAACACGTGGTTTCAAAGTTTGGCTGCCCTACACGTTCCCATTTCAGTTGATTATAATCGAACTTAAGCAACCGTTATGTATTAAATTTTTAATAAAACAACGAAAGTATATTATCTCAAAGATTACATGACTTATTTGAACATAACTAGTGTCATACGAACGAGTCATCTCTCAAACTTACAAATAACAAACTTCATAACAATTTGATATGCGGTTCAAAAGTTATGGAAAGAAGAGAAATTCAAAGACTATTTAAAACTATACCTGCTTTGATCGATATATGTGGCCTCAACATAATTTAAATGTGGTGTCGTACTATTCGAAAGTTCCAAGTTCATTGATTCCTTGCGGTTTGTTTGAAGTCTGCAAATGCACGACGAGTCGGCCATAGGATATGATCAAAGTCAAATAACAAATCGTTTGAAATGATTGGTTTTATCGAAATGACAACATCCTCGTCTTCTGGCTCCTGTACATCGCCTTAATTCTGAATATATTCATATTGGGTGGTATTCTGTCATTATCAGCAGACTTTCTGGCATCAATCTGACACCGGAAATACCCATATTGGGAGGTATTTTTGGTTGTTTTCCAGAAACTAAAAGTGGTCGTCTTCAAATTCAAAATAGTGTCCAGGGTCAATGTTTGGTTTCTATGCATCATCACGTTTACGGAAATATCCATATTGAGTATTATTCGGTCATTTCCGACTATTGCCTATAAGTTGCCATTTAGCAATTCAAAATGGTGCCTGAGGTCAATTGTTAGCTCCTTGCATCATTCTGGTTCCAGAGATACTCATATTGGATAGTATTTGTTTATTTTAGGCTGTTTTTCACGAACCTGTAGTCGCAATCTTGGATTTCAAAATGGTATTTAGGATACTGGTTTTTCAGAAGCCGAAAGTCGTCATTTTTGACTTTAAAATTGCCTGTGAAATCAATTTCTGTCATCTGGGCGTAATTATGGTTCCGAAAACATTCATATTGAATGGTATTTGGTCATTTCCGGATGTTTGCCAGACACCGGAAGTCACCATCTTAAAATTCAAGATTGTGTCTGTGATCAATTTTTAGCTTCTGTGCATCTTTCTGGTTCCATAAATACTAATATTTAAAGGAAATCGTCCATTTCAGGCTGTTTTCCAGAAACCGGAAGTTGCCATCTTACAATTCAAAATGTTGTCTGAAGTCGATTTGTGGCTCCAGTGCATCATTACGATTTCGAAAATACCCATATTGGGTGGTATTTGGTCATTTGCCGCTGTTTTTCCGACACCGGAAGTCGCCATTTTGGATTTCATAATAGCATTTGGAGACAATTTCTGGATTTTGAACGGCATACTGGTTAAAGGAAAACTCATATTGGGTGGTATTTGGTCATTTTCTGCTGTTTTCAGAAACCGGAAGTTGCCATCTTACAATCCAAAATGTTGTCTGAGGTCGATTATGAAACATATTTGTTACCACTAAAAACATTCACCTGCCAATATGGTTCCATTTAGTTGATTAGTTCGCGAGATGTGCAGAAATTTGTGAAGAAACATGTACTTCCAGAAGAGGGAGGGGCGTCAAACCATTATGGACATATTTGTTACCTCTAAAAACATTCACATACCAAATTTGGTTGTATTTTCTTGATTGGTTCTTGAGCTGTGTGAAATTTGTGTTTCATTTAGAAGAATCCCTTATAGAAGAGGGAGTCGGGTTTCAAACCATTATGTACATATTTGTTACCACTAAAAACATTTACCTGCCAAATTTTGTTCCATTTGGTTGATTAGTTCTCGAGATGTGCACAAATTTGTGTTTCATCCAACTATTATGGACATATTAGTTACCCCTTTAAACATTCACATGCCAAATTCGGTTTCATTTGCTTGGTGTGTTCTTGAGTTGTGCAGAAATTTATGTTTCATTTGTATGGGACCCCTCCCTTCCAGAAGAGGGAGGGGTCTCAAACTATCATAGGAACCTTTATCGGCATCAAAAACCCCTACATACAAATTTTCACGTCGATCGGTTCGGTAGTTTTCGGGCCTATATGGATCAGACAGACAGACAGACTTGACTGCATTTTTATATGTAAAGATTACAACATCAATATTTTAGAACCTAAAGAGTGAATATACATTTATTGGATTGAAGCGTTCATGTTAATCTATTTTTACAAATAAAAAATTGAATGAGAAAGGCTGGGTCTGACAGCTAGGTGGATTAATTTAGGTTTTTCTATACAATTTGGAGGTTAGGTTTCTTTTTATTTGACGAATAGGAGCGTTCACATCTCGACTTCCACCTGAAAAATGACTCTCGAATTGCTATTCTACGCACACGTCAATTATATGCACCGCTATAGAATCGATCGGCAATCGATCAAAGTTTCACAAACGTAATTCCAATAATTTTTGAGAAAATTATCTAGCAAAATTTGGGCCCGAAGTTTCTTCCTAAAATGGTCTTTTTTGCTACGTTAGTAACCATTACGGAAGAATCTTTGGGATGTTATTCTTCTACATCGAAAGTGCCATCGTTACTCTGCTTTGGGGATGTTGAAAATGTATCAAAATTCAAGATGTGAAAGGTTGACTTTATTATAGTTTGAATGATATTTGTGAGAAATTGTAACTTTCAATGTAATTGTTGGATTTAAGTTCTACTGTAGGCAGTTACTTGATAATAGCTAAATGGTAAAGCGGCCAAATAGGTTTTTTTGTATTCTTTTGCAGAGGTTTGTGGTGTTTACGATAGAAACCAAGCAGACCAACTAAATTCGAAAAATTCATATTATTTCTTAGTTTAGAAGTATGCCAGTTATCTGAACGATCATTTTTATAAATATTTCGTTTTCAGTGCAAACGGGAACGTGTTTCCCCAAAAAACATGTTTTGAGCGCTAAAAATTGAATTAAATTTTGTTTTTCGGCTTAAACTTTGTGTATCAAAAACGATTGTTCAACGCCTGTTATTTTTTAGAAAACACCATTCCGAGGTAAACGAGTAAAAAGATTCAAATCGCTCTAAGTTTTTTCCAATTGCTCAGGTCTTTATAAAAATTCATAAAAATGTTTTTGAGAAACTGCACTTTAAGAAAATACAATTTTTTTTCGATTTTTTGAAATCTGAAAAGGTATATCACCCCTTAAGGGCAAAATCACGCCAAATGATCTGAAATTAGAAAAAATGAGAAATTGAATAAAAAAATAGATTTTAATGATTCAAAATTAATACAAATATTCTGGATAATGTTGAAATGAAATATTTTTTTAAAAACTTAACCTTCATTAAACATGTGTTTACCAATTTCTCAATTTTTATCAAAAGTAGCGTTATAACTTCTGGTTCTGGTTTGGTGCAAGCACTCGACCTGGGCGGTTTGCTTTCACAAATGCTCCGGCCCGATGTATTAGGCAATGTCGTTGTCGCACCAATAGAATTGCGTTTGATCGTAATAAGTTCCACAATTTCGATCGCTTTTCTCTAGGTCTTCTCGTGACGTTATAGTAATTTCATTTAGATCAGAGGGTGGAGGAAAATGTGTAAGGGGCCATCCACATACCACTTGAACAGGTTTTTGACGAAGACACGGTTACCGGAAGTTTAACTCTCAGTAGTCACGTATAAAAGCCAGCATGCAGAAATTTAGTCTTCATTGTACAGCTGATTACTAAAGCAAGATGACGGTTGACTTTTATTGAAAATTGGCTCGACCCGCAACCGGCAGAACTACAGCTGATTTTGGCCCTGTAAGGCTGTGCAGGCGATTCGATCGATCTTAGCGACGAATCAACCAACGGATCGCGGCACTGCACGCTAAAATGGATGTGTTGCGTAGCGTTTGTTTGCAGCCATTTGACCACTGCTAATAGCTGTGAGTATGCCGGTAACATGATCGTTATGTTTTGTTTACTTGCTTGCAGTGCGTGCGTAGCAGGAAAGAGAACTAGAATCATTCCGAGTCATCGGTAAATGGCAATCCAAAATGATGCTAAATCCAACTAATTCATCGTTTTCGTGAGAAATAAGTATTTAAATTGCGGGGGCCTAGTGTGGTTGGTAACGTCTCTGCCAACCACGCTCGACGCCTGGGTTCGAATCCCACCGCCGACATAGGTGTCGATGGTTGTGAGGTGGCGTGATCCACTCACAACCAACCCAACTGGTCTAGATTCAATCCTAGCCGACACCGGGAGATTTTCTGAGGCGAAAAATCTCTGGGATCACGCCTTCCATCGCATGAGGAAGTAAAGCCGTTGGCGCCGGTCCGTTAATAAACGGGTCGTGAGTTAGGGTCCTGGGTGTGGAGTCGCCTCCCTGGGCGTCGGTGATTGGCCACAACAGTGGCGGAACTAGACCGACGGAAAATAAGCGAGAATAAAAAAAAAAGTATTTAAATTGGAGAAGTTGATATATTTTTCTGTCATTTGTCAAAACCTTGATAACAGCGATATGAGCTACGTAAAAAATATGTAATGGAATTACTTTTCTTTGAGTTTATTTCTCGACCGCGGCCGGTGCAGCTATCGAATTATTTCACTCTCCTTGTCATTCCCTAGTTTACGATTTTTTTATTTGCTTATTCTACACGCCTAGTGAAAATTTAACTCTCAGTAATCACGTATAAAAACTAACATGCAGAAATACAGTCTTCATTGCATAACCGATTACTGTAACAAGAGGACGGTTAACTCTTACAGAAAATTGGCACGAGCCGCAGTCAACAGAGCAGCAGTTGATTTCAGCGTAGCAAGACTGAGTAAGCGACTCGTTCGATCTCAACGTACGACCACATACGTTAATCTTGCAGTCGTGTTTTATAAGCAACCTCTGCAACTATTTTTCCCCTCTGCAACTATTATGTCCCGGAGAAGTCTCTAATATATTTTCCAGCAACACTGTTTGTATTTGTATTTGCATATAATTCATCTAACCTAGGTTTACATGAATGATTGTCAAAATCGTTTAAAATAATCGACATTTATTAAGTAGTTGCTTAAACTTATATGTTGTGTATAAAGCAATCCACGGATGCCGTTTTTCTGCTTGTACGTTTGTTATTCTTGTTGGTTTTCAAGTTGCAAAACAAAAACCCAACCGAACACGATTTTTTTTATGTAAACAATCCAATTTCGGCACACAGTGTCATTTCCATTATTTTTTTTGCTAAATTCCCAGTAAATTGAGATTGATTCGTGATGGCTGGGTCATAGGCATTACCGGATTCAAAAATCATTTTTAAGTGTGTGAATAATAGACTCTGAGTATAGCGAACACAATGTGAAAAGACGTTGTTGTTTTCTAAACTCTGTGAATGCCAATTATGTTAGGCGTCGTACACAAATTACGTAACGCTTAAACTTAGATTTCAGACCCCCTCCCCCCCTATGTAACGATAAGTAACGTTCGATATGACTCCCCCCCCCCTAAAATTACGTAACGCTGGACAACCTGCTCCCCTCCATCCAAATTTGCGATTTCGAGCAAACATCACAGTTACGTAACGGTCTCAACTACCCCCCCTCCCCCCTATGTAACAATAAGTAACACAGGCTGGACCCCCCTCCCCCCCTTCATGCGTTACGTAATTTGTGTACGACGCCTTATTAGATATGATAGACGATTGACAAATTGGACGAATAAAGTAGTCAATATGCGATTTTTCAAATGCAGAATGCTTTCTTTGTATTGTTAATGTGAAAAATTGTGTAGTAATAGCGCTTTAGTGAAAAAGTGTGTAGTAATAGCGCTTTAGTAGTTTATATTATAAAATGCTAGATGTTAACACTAAATCCCCAAAACAGTAGAACAAGTATGCAAAACGATCATTCCACCGTTTTGCGAAAAAATTTAAATAAAAAAATTTAAGTAAACACTACTATGCGGAATCGAGAATTGCAAGATGAGTTTTGCTACATCAAGATTTGGCATTTTAAGAGAAGAACAAGAAAAGTATGTAGACAAGAAACAAGCGCCTCTTTTAAGAGCATGCAATAAAAAGCTATTGAAATACTCAACAAAGTTAGTTTTAATAAACTTCAAAACCTCCCTCCATGCAAAAAAACGTGACGCTTTGAATTTCTACGGGTTTCTCTGTGAATTCTAAAATTACCGCGTTTTTGTTCTTACATCAACTCGAAAAATTCAAAATTTGAGCATATTCATGAATCCCCAGATTTATTTTCTAATAAAAACATGCTGAAAGCATTAAAATATAGGAAAGCACTTGAGATTTGCCGCATATGAAATAAAATGATGTCTACAAAAAATGCCAGGGAGCTTCCGTATGAATTACGTTCCCTTCAAGCGTTGCATAATTGAACGGAATTGTGAGTTTATCTTCTAAAGAATTCCAGATGAGTTCTCAACTGGTAGTTTAAAAACCATTCTCACTAAAAATATTTTCAATGCTCTGGCTTGCAGACACGACAATCTTCCATGGTCTTCCATATCACTAAAACTTTGACAACTAGTTACATTTCATGATTGCATGATGATTTGAAATTTGAAGGAACAATAATGGCTCGGGTTATTACAGTTGAACCAGCACATTTTGTACGTTTATATAGAAGATGCAAACACCATTTCCTTAAGTTGATCGTACTCTGTTTTAAGTCAATCTAAAATCGACTATGATGTCACTATTATAAAGGAGAATAATTCTACCTACTTTGCTAGACCTGCAACTGGACTGCCTTACAATTTCCAAAGAATCATTAAATTGTACTCGAGGTAAATCTCTTCTCACTTTATAAGTTCGGTGTCAAAGTAGACCTCGTACTTGAACAAATCACGTATTGTCCCTCCTCGAGTTATTCAATTATTATAATTATTATGAGGAAGTATTTAAACTGCAGATCATCGCCCGGCTCCAAACGTGATAGAGCAAGCGTTTTCATTGATCTACCAGCGACAATGCAATGGCATTAGAGTCGCTAGTATAGGAAATACCATCAACATCATCATCATCGTCATAATAATCATCACCAGCCCCCCTGCCCTTGGAGGTGCCCCATCAAAAAGCATCGCATCTAGTTAAGGTCACATCAATTCACAGCACCTGGCACTCATCAGCATAGTTATCCGATCATCGCCAAAATCACTGCGCCTAAGCGCGACACGCAACCTTAACAGCAACAACAAAACCGAAAATCACTACAGAAAAACAGATGAATTTCAAGGGCAGCCTCGTTAACCGTGAGTTTACGCGACATTACCCACCGAAAATTGCACAATTTCCTCCAGCCTTCGAAAAGGTTCGTCACTTCGTAGTACTTTTCGCAACCTCACCGTTCGCCGCGTGCAGAATAAATCTTGTCCAAGTCTCCGAGCTGTTCTAAGCTAGCAAACGATCGCAGCCGTAGACGACGAAAAGTTACCACGCGCGGTTACCGGTTCAGGTGCTGTTTTTCTCTCGCGCTCGATAGTAATAAGTCATGAACGCACCGCGATCGCTAATCGACTGACGATGCTCTGGGCCACCGTTTGAACTATACAATAAGCCGGCTGGATGCGCTCCGCCACGCTGTAACCCCTCTGTCACGTTTGCTATCGCACCTGTTTGACAGTCAAACGGACCGCTGTCAGTTTTTGTGATACAAAAATCTAACGCGCCTCACTGAGATCACTATTTTGTCGTCACCAAAAACAACTCGGAACGGAAGACGCAGATCTATGACTACCTGTTTAGTAATGCACACTTCATTTGAATTTTATTTGCTACAAGTTAGAAATCTAATTTGTATGCTGCGGCGTGCAGATTTGCGTGGACCAACTGTCCATTATGGTGCTTGTTCAATGTTCGCTCGCTTACATGCCTACTGATTTGAGGATGTTCTATGTTTGCCGATTGAGTATTTTTCCTAGGAAAAGAACAACTTCTAACGATTTTACTTCCTGCATTCCGCGACGAAATCAAAGATTATAAATCCAAGCACGGAATTAGTTTGTAAGGAGCCATTTTCGATGATTTATTCATCGAACAAAATGCTAATCCATTCTATGTAAAGTCGAGCAACGGTTACCTGTTTCAAAGTATTTAAATCAACGGTGACTGGATTTGACCTGATAAGAGTACAATAATGAGGCGCCAACCGAATATCGACAAGTTGAAAAAATATAATAGGGATAAATTGATAGTCGTGTCAAAACTAATTTGAATTCCAATTCAGTGTTGTTTTAATTATCCAACGGATATTTTTCACAAATTAAAGTTGAGATAGTTCAAGGGCGCTCGTATGGAAGCGATAGATAGAAAATATCAATAGATTGACCTTAAAAAGCATTTTTTGAAAAATGAAAAAATGGTTTTCTGGAAAATGAAAAAATGGTTTTCTCAAATATTTTCTATCGCAGTTTTTTGAATATGTAATGACTTTTGAACAAGTAATAGTAGAAGACGACGATAACTTGTTTACGTAGAACTATCTTATGTTGCGAGACATCAGAACATCTGCTGTGCAGTTGTGGTGCGTTATTTAAACGCAGATCAAGGTTTCTTGGCAGTGGCTGTTTACAGCTCAAAGAAATTTGGTATATGAATCCTGGGAAGTTGATTGGCTTCATAAACCATATTTTACCTGACTGGGAGCGTGTCGGTGCAGGTACCTGATCACTCAACAATAGTGGTTATTGTATTTTGCAAGGGGACACTTGCTATACGTGACTGGGATATTTTACGAAAGTTCACATCAATGGTGTCTAATTCCTTAACAAAAAAAACTTATGTTTGGTAGAGTACCCACCAACAATTTTGTTGATTTACAACTTGTTAAGCAACTATTAGGCGGATTTCGGTTAAACTAAGGCTTAATAAGCTGTTAAACAACAAAATTGCTTGTTTGGGCATTTTCTCCAAGACTAGCCGAAAAATTATCGTTTTGAACTAAATTTTGTACAAACAATTTTCAATAGTGCCCGAACGGAATAACCAAATTAAATGTTTTTCCCGCGTCTTTTTTCTGTGATTTCAACATTACTGGACAGTTAGAATGCAGAAAGAGATAAATCTCTAAGATTGCGTCATACCATTTTGGCAACATTGAATCTGATCAAAAGCGAGACAAACTGTATGCTGGCATCACTCGGGTTGATTTACAATCTTACATGTTCTACTGTAACGAGAAAACAGATTTATAATGATGCCTAGTTTTATGGCTAGATGTAGTCTCACATAAACTGTGTAACTGTCGTTCATCCATTAAACATATTTCCTTACCAAAGCTTTGTAGCCTAAAGTGTTGCAGCTGAGACCCATCTGTGTTCTTCCAACTTAGTTGCAACTAGAACATCAGTCCATTTGGAAGCTGACCGTGTGATTCTTCCCACGTATATCCAAACAACTATAAAACAAATGTCACACTAACGCAACACTCTACACGAGATCTAACCATAGGGTAGGTCAATAACACACTTATTTTCTCTTAATTACTACCACGATGCTTACAAGGACCCACAATTTTGGTAATGATTGTTAGCGACTCTTACTATAAACTCCATATTGACATTTTATTCTCATTCAGTTTCAAAACCGTTAATCGAAACTTGACGTAACTCTAACAGTAGTAAGGCAGAAACTATAACGGTTGACAGGATGGTGTGTCCACACTAATTACGGTCGCCATGTATGGGAGCCGGTTTTTTTCTTCACAAGCAACGGACAATGTCGTTTGACCTTGCGGTGATATGGCTTTTTTTGTTCGTTCGATCAACGTCTGTCATCTGTTGCCGCAAAAGTTTTTCGTCGGACGGCGCCTCCGAGAGTAAGTGAAAAAAACCAGTCCATAGGTAGTGACTTTTTGCGCGCGCAGTTATTCGCGCAACAGCTGATGCATACCGGGCGTGTTTACGACGCGTTGTCGGAGACGGCGATGATGACGCGATGGTGACAAATTACGGTGCTTTGGGTGAGAAAAAAGAAACGATATTCCTCAGCAGTTTAATGCGGCATTTGACAGGTACCGTAAAAGAGCTTGAGGAAGTTGTTGAAAATTGGTTTATGCGATTTCCGCTTCTGGGCAAGTGACATAAGACGAAGTACTTGCCACTAACAGTTTGTGCAGCTAATTGTTAGTAATTGAAGTGGTTTTGTCATTTGGTTCACTTAGTTCTGAAGAGGTATACTGCCTATAACGGCATATCAGTCCCATCTGGAAAATCAACGAGTTGAGAAAACAGCGCTTGAAGATATTTTTCTTGTTTTGGGTATTTCACCCGTTTGGAGTGGGTCATTCTTATTTTTTCGACATAATGTAATGAAATAGACATTAAGGAACTGCCTTTTTCGTGAAAATTACAATGAAAAATCAGGAAGAGACTGACATGCAATTATTCAGACCATTGAGTAGCAAAATAATAGCATACCAGTCTCACTTTCAACCGCTCTGTGTAGGAGTAGTCATATTTTTCTAAAGTATTTTGAATATGGAAGCACGTTTACGACCGCAGACAGCTTCTATGCTGCATGGAGAACGACGGAGACGTCCACCCATCACTTACCCCGACTTTAAGGTCGTCGTTGAAATAGGAAAATATAAGGTTGTAGTCTTGGATATGCTGCTGGATAATTTGCTTTCTGTGTTTTACAATACGTGCTGAATAAAATTATTCCGCATTGGCCCGTGCATTTAGTATATTAGAAAAGTGGTATTGAGAAAGGGAAGTTTCCAATTTCAGTACAACAGTGACTTGATGGAAGACGACGGCGATGGAAAGCGGTACAAGCTGTTTTTAGCTAAGCAACTAGAAACGATTTCTTCTGAGTTTTGACCATTTTAACTTGAATGATCATTCGAAATGAGCAGATTATACACAGAAAATTACCAATTCATAGAAAGAAGCATTGCTCGTTGCTATTATCCCTCTGATCGACGAACCCACTAACCTTTTGGGGACGAACTTCAGAAAATGTTGCAGTTTCAGTGTCTATTTTAAATTAACTTTTGTGTGGATTTGATTTGAAAAAACCTTGGATTTAAAAGCTTACAAAACAGCACCAAGTATATGTTATATGGATTGAAGAAAAAAATATGGCCATACTCAGAAAAAACATTGGTGGGACTGATATGCGATTATTTTTAAGATGGGACAATTTGACCTCACATTTTTTCTGACTTTTTTCAAATAAAACATACTTTTTTGTTTCCTTAATCGATAGTAAACCAAGAAATAGATGAAATTTGATATTTAACTCAAAAACGATTAAAATCCATATGGGACTGGTTTGCGATTATAGGCAGTATACAAAATAAAAAAAATGAGCTTCGCCTAAAATAACGCTTTCATTCTAAAACTGATCTATTCAATTTAAATTCCAATCAAATTATTGTAGGCTTTATAGTTAAGCCAGTTAAACTGAGTATTGTAAAAAGTGTATATCAAATTCAACTGTTGAAAAATATAAAACTGCTAGTCAGGAGAATATCTCATGCTCATCTATTGAAATTCATATCCCATTAATAATGTATCAATGATTGGCGCTTCATAAAAAGGGAATCAACCGATCTTTATTTTCCTTAAAAACACAAGTAATACGAGGCAATTACTTAGGCTTATCATGTAAGATATCTCGGAAGGCTTACTTTAGAATACTTGTCGATTTGGAGCAGCCGATCGATATGGTTTACCGGTGCCGGTTAGTCATGATTCGTTTTGTAAATAGTTTGCAGCGGACACCAAACGAACCTTGACAGTGTGCTCCGAGAGAAGCACCGGCTGCATACTCAAACAGGCAACCAAGCCGCAGTGCGCAGCCGGTTTAGTGCGTATAACGGAACTAAATTGCGGATCGCCGGCTGCCACAGGAAACAATTGGAGTGTGTAAATAATTGTAATTAGTTTACCGCCTAATGACGGTCCACGTGTTATCTCTGAGTTTGCCGCCGACGACAAAAGATGCAAATATCAAGCCGTGTTAAATGAAAAGTGTAGAATCACTTGAGAGTTTATGAATTTTTGTAGAAGGTATGATGATGGAAAATATTTGCCAACAGAATGTATTTCATGTTGATCTAATATCCATGAGAAGCGTCTAAGAAAGCTCGTAACGCAAAAAACCCAATCAAGAATACCTCCTCCTTCTATGAGCGTTACGTAATTTATGACTGCCGCTTTACCACGAAAGAGCTAATGGCCGCTTTACAATCTTCAAGTTTTGATAAAGTATCTCCAACCAATTGTTTTGAGATGAATAAAATTATAGTCTATCTCAAAAAAGATACTACCTTTCGTAAAAGAATTCCCTTTCGGAAACTCACTAGTGATTCATTTTGATAGTGGTGTCAATTCAGGTATACTGGGAGTTGAGGTACTGAATTTGCTTGGATAGTATGATTTACAATTATTTCCGTTATATTAGTGGTCTCGTCGGTAAACATAAAAATTTTGTTTGCGATAAAACTTTGGAATAGTTTTCTACATTAACCTTCACTATTCAGAATGTGTTCTGGCCACACTGGTTATGTTTCAGCCGCGTTGCTGCATGCTTGAATACCAAGAAATGTCTGTGGGTTAAGGCGTAGAAATGACAGAAAGAAAAGTGTTGGAGCATAGAAGCATAGAAAAATTGTAAACAAACAGATACTGTAAAAGCAGGAAGGTAAAAAAAGATTCTGGCGTGGTTTAAGATAGAATTTACGGGAGATTAGTAGAAAATTTGATAGTAAAAGTGAAGTTCGGAAAGATAGATCAGTTGGAAGTGAAAGATAGTGTTGCATCGTTGGTAATAATTCAGGCAGTTTAAGGTTGGGGAAATCGCATGCAAGGAAAAACTAGATTTGTAAGCTAAATTTATTTGTTACAATTCACCGATTAAATAAAACTAATTCTAGTTGAAGCTGTTCAAAGTGAAACTGCTGTTCGAAACTGTTTTTACTTGTCTTGGCCGAAAACGTGAAACCCAACATAATGCTAAAATCGGAAGCATAGAAAATCACAAAGACGTAGAACCAACAGACCATCTGGCATTTGAACACGTGGAGACTCGACTAAAAAGCAAAGCCTTGGTGCTACATTCCGTATCGGAATTTGACCTTCTGCTTTACTATACACAGATTTCGCAGCCGACTGTTAAGTGTACAGGACAATTGCGGAGCTAGCGCTACGATCCTACTGACACTAACAGTCTCTCCCGAGCCGGGACTCGAACATACGACGACTGGCTTGTTAGGCCAACATCGTACCTCGAGACCAGCTCGGAAAACTCGACTAAATGACATACAAAAATTTTTTCAATTGAAAAAATTACGCTGGTAAAAACAGATTTTACCATTGCGCTCAAACTGGATGAAAATGAAGGATTATTGCTTTTTAGCCATTCCAGTGATTTTTAGTGACCCTAGCAAAGATAACTCTTTCAGAGATTTAAATGAGTTTTCCCGTAAGCACACGCAGAAGCGACGAAATCATCCATGGCAGCCCCATTAAGGAAATCATATACAAACATGAATTGTTTAACGATTCATTTTCACACCGTTTCAGTTTCGATGTGCTAATCCATAATCTTTTTCATAGTTAATAACAATTAGGCTATTTTCAACTATTTAGTGTATAATTTCCATCTGCAAAGAATACTTTTCCTTATTTGTTTGAACTGCGCAAGCAAAGGATGATAATCAGTTCTAATATGACGAACAATAGTTATGAAGCTAAAGTCAAGCAATAATAATACATTGATGTGCGAGCAATTTAAATCGTCTTGCGGATGATACCAGTACTTTACGTTAGTAACACTAGCACCATCTGCTGCCGTGTTCGCGCTGCGTCTTGTCTTTTTTTTTCTTCTCTTTTTTCATAGGGGGGGATGTTTTGTGATGAATTAATTATTTACTAATATTTATTCAGAACTTTTATTGTGTGTTCTGCCACAAACGGTGACATATCAACACTATTACTGAACGCTGCGCCTTGTATTTCGAAAGTAGCGCTAGCGTACGTGTATACGTCAAATTGGGAACCACAAAATATGTACGAAATTGAATGACAGCGCCCCAGACGGTGTTGTCGTGCGAAGACTGCTATTCGATTTGAAAATAGAAATGATTGTTTCTTGTGACGAGGGAGTTAGCTGTCATTTCTTTATAGGTCATGCCTTATCGATTAAGATTAAAAACAGGATAGGACTTTCAGTACCCAATTAATTCCCGCAAATCCCGCACAGTAAGTGCTCGCCGGGTTCGTCACGTTTACGTTGGCTTACGAGAAAGCTCTTTTAAGTCTCTGAAAATGTTATCTTTACTAGGGACAGTAAAGTTCTTTAAAATTTTATTTTCAACTACTTCAAACAAAAATATTGACTGTTGTAAAAAAACGTATTGATCCCTAAAAAAGTTGGACTTCATTCTGGAAAGCACTTGGTTCATCAAAATTCCGATTGAATAAACCAGGTAGCAATCTTTCCACTGACCGGTTTGATCACATTTGGTGTATTTGCAAAGGGAGGACCGCCACTTCCCGGCTTTTATTGTCCAAGACTACTGTGGCCATAGAACATCCCACAACATTGGAAATCTTTTTGGTGAGCAGCAAAACTATATTTTAGTTAAGCTTTGCACTTTTTGGATTACAATTTCAGTCGTACCGATACATGTAAAATAGGGCAGCAATGAGTTGTATCATTATTTTATCAGAGTTGTATTAATATTTTTTTCATCGATATTTTTCGTGAAACTTTGACCGCTTTAAAGCACGTGTGCCCATAGTTCGATTTAGCTGAAATTTTTAATGAAGGCTTTTTTTAAGAAGACGAAACTCTCGAGCACTACTGCTAATCGAGGTTTGAAAGTTGAATTTTCGTTGCCACTCTAATGTAAAAGAAATGAATATTTCGAGTGCGCTTCGAAATTTTAAATGAAACATCAAGGTTTATATTTACGAATTTACGGTCTTTACGGATTTAGTTGCTCTCGGAGCAAAGTCAAAGAACTTTTTTTAGATTGTGAGAAATGAAATTACAGATATTCTGGAAGATTTAGAAAACTGCGGTGGCATTGCGCAGCTCGATTCGAACGATTTTCGCTATTTTCGAGTATGTCACATCCCAAGTAACACACAAAACATGTTAGAAAATAAGTAACAACGAAAGTAGTCATATAAGTGTACTACAAGCGCAATTGAAAATTTGTGTTATTATATTGTGTTTGAAGTTGTTTTTCATCAGTAATACAACCGTATTTCGAAAACAAGCTCGTTTTTTCTGGTTTTGGAGATGTTTTTAATAACATGAGTTCAAGAATGACAATCACTATCACTTGGTCTTTTCATAAGACATTACACAATCTAATAACAACACTACGTACCTGTAAAATCCTTTTCCTTAGTACAGTAGTCGTAGCATTTAACACCTAACTTAAAATTACTTGATCAAATTATTATTGAAATCATATGAACGATTTCTATGTTTATTCGGAGCGGTTTTGACGCGCCATCAAAAGATAAACAAAACCCTTGCAGTGTAACCAATATCACTTCAGATTTTTGTTATTGTATATCTAACAACGTTTTCTAGTTTTGTTAGATTTTATATTCAGATAACGTTGAAACTATGCGAAAACAATTTCAATATTCAAGCGAAAGAAACAACTCTTTTTGAATGGTTGAATATTATTTCTCGTCATCATTTTATAATCAATTAAAACTGCCACTGAAAAAAGAAATTGCCGATCTAGTTGCACTGCGCAGGTTAACAGTTGTCATAGCAACAGATTTGCGCATTGTCGTATTAGTACTCGAGATGTATTTTGCCACTTAATTATATCAAGTTGGCTTGCTTTCATGCAGTTATCGGTACTTGTTCTACTAGCCTTCATGTTTTGCGCTTTTCTGGTGATGTTGATGTCATGGAATAGGTAACGTCAACTATTCAATACCAACGTGTGTTACTTGGGATACTGCCAGTTATGCTTTAAGCTTAAAAGGAGCTATCATTGTCATTAGTCCTGCGGCTCATCTACCCGCAGAGTCGAAAAAATACGAAAAACGAAACATAACGTCCTCCAGCGATCATTTAGTTTTGTTCGAGTTGCTCGAAACGCAATGCGCAATGTCACCCCTGCTGTAAGCAGTATAAAAACCTTCGCATTATGCTTCGTGCACAATGTTTTGCAAAATCAGATCAAAACGATCAGAACTAGAATTGGCAGAACATGAACGAACTTTTTCGTATTACTTCCAGAATTTTATCATATATTAACTGGATTCAATGAGGTTATAATCTCACGAAAACGCCTTATTTTTGTTCAAAAGAAGTGTTTAAGAACGTATCCCTTCCCCATAAAAAGGGAAGGATCAGGTGAAGACAAATTCAAATTGTAACTTTGAGTATCTCTTAACCTATCAATCGATTCCTGAAACTTTTTCACTCAATATAAGACAGACTTTAACTACCACTTTTAGATATGAGCGCATTATCATTGCTACTCCTAAATACCTACTCGTTATTATTTCGTTTTGTAAAATATAGTATGTACTAAAACCATGGCAAAACCGTTTTCGTAGAATCACCGTTTTGAGCTCAGTTTTTTCCGATTTATGATCTGGTTTTTTTAAACATGGGTAAAAAAATGCTTATATATGGACAAACTCTTAGAATTTTGATATTTGGCTTCAAAACAAAATGGCGTCGAAAAAACATAGAAAATTTCCGACTTCTCAAAAATTCAAAATGGCGCCACTGTTGCCCCTTAAGGTGAAGTGTTTTCAAATTCGGGGAAATTTGTTTTTGCTTCAAAATACATCGAAAAATCATACATAGAAGCCAAGGAAGAAGAAAAAGCAAATTTTTGTTGCACTGTGTAATTATACCAACAGTTTGAGGAAACCTAACCTATTGATTAAGTTATTTGTTTTCAAGATCTGTTTAGTGAAAATACTGCTTTCAAAGCGGCACATGGCTCGATTCTACACTATACCATGTATGTCACCCCACTAATGTAAAACTCTAGCTTTTCGAATATTTTCCAAGTGCTAGATATTCTGATTTTATGAGATGAAAATGAAAAGATTATAGAACATTTAGGTTTCGTACTCCTTACACAGATAAACAGACGTACCACGAAATTGATTTTCGTGGATTAAAATAACGGTCAATTCAAATAAGTTTCGGTTTTGCGGAATATTCTCGTCGCAGCGGTGGGTGCGCTGATGTGATTTTTTCCTTTGAATTCAGTTGACAGTTGTCGCGCGCCGTGCTGCCAAAACAGCAGAAAGGTTGAAAATTTATCTTTTGCGGAACATGTACAGTAGGTGTCAGCCATGTCTAAAACACGCTCTGCACTGAGGGATATATTTAAAACACGAAACGGCGTGCTTAGCAATTGCCACTCAGTGTTGGTGTAAGACAGACGGCACGAAGGGCGAAACTTGAAACACCGAAGCCAGTGGCAATGTTATACGATCGGCACTGGTGCCTTAAGCTTCGGCAAACACCGGAAACGAGGGCTTACTTTCGTGAAGCACCGTAGCCGAATGTTCAAACTTCGTAGAAACACCTCGGTCACTGCCATATAGTTCTGCTAGGCCTAATGTGGAGGAAAACGTTCCCAAATATACTCACATTGTTGATATTATTCTTTACGTGAGACCAGTGTTTTCCGAAGCTAGTTCACCGGCGCCGGTGTTTGCCGAAGCTTAAGGCACCAGTGGCGATCATAAAACACTGACACTGGCTTCGGTGTTTCAAGTTTCTGTCTAACACTAACACTGAGTGGTGGTAGCTTGACACGTCGTATCGTGTTGCTATGCACAAACCGCACCAGTGCAGCACGGTTCAGTGTTTATACCATGGCTGGTAGGTGTCGCACAAGTTAGTGGGAACCTTAATTTTCTTAGAATTTTGTACGGAGTGGTACGTCTGTTTGTCTGTGCTCCTTAGGTCGGTGTTGACTTTAAAGTTGTTTTAGAACTTCGTCCGCTTGATTTGTACCTACGAGTATTCCAGTGCAGATGCACTCTAAAATTACTTCACTATCCAATTCGCAATTGTCAGTATGTACCATTGGAACGAATGCTTGAAACTTTCGTTAATTGATTACATTAGTTCTGGCAATTTCCACCGTTATACTGCAATGAAAGTGCTCCCTTCATTGTCATTCAGCATAATCTTTCCATATTCTTTAAGCTGCTAGTTTTAACTTTTGAAGCGAAGCCTTAGATCGACCCAACCACGCTAAAACCAACACCACATGACCGCGTTTTAAAAACGCAAACCAGATATCGTGTGATGGAATAATATTTGAATAAAGATTTCCGAAAATAAGGTGGAAACGGCTCATCACAGTCATCACTTGAGTCCGTGCGATAATGACGACGGCGGCGATGGTGCAGCGAAATTGGTGACACCTTCGCGACGCCTTCCGTTGTGCAAGGATGTGTGTAGGCAAACAAGGAACCGACCGAATGAAAGCGTTAAATTGAACGAGATAACTTAATTAGCTGCGGAAAAAAGGAGATCCGACAACCGTGAGAATGAAATTGCTGCTGACAAGTGGCAAAGACTGTGGAACCGGGAGGATCTGTAAGTGGCTTTAAAGCGATGTTGCAAGATACTCACCGTGTTGTTTTATGTACTGGGGTGTGGAATGGGGAATTTGCTCTAGCCATTCACGTTTGGTTAGTTTTTGAATTTTGTTGCCGCTATCGTCACGAAAGTTAGCTGTTCTTTCGAATCATATTACGGGAACTTCGACCTCTTTTCTATCGTCTTCCGGGACATTCGAGCGAGGTAATAAATCTTGTCCGAGAATGGACTCGTAATGCATTTCGGCTTTCATAACGAGGTAATCGCGATTCGTGTGCAAAATCTCGTATAGCTTTAGTATTCTTTACCTCTCGAAGACAACTTGGGGTTTTGTCAAAGGTCAAACGTACCTACACCAAATTGTTTCAGGACATACCCTTGATTTGGAAATATCAATCCAAGTAACTTACGTGAGAATAGTTCGGGTAGCGTCTGCTCTTCTTGAAGTTATTGTTCTTCGATTTCCGCTGCTCGAAACTATAAAACGGATGCATCTACGATACGTTGATTGATGATTCAACGTCACAACTTTAACGAATATTCTTCATTAGTAATTAGGGATAAGAAAGTCTTTGGCGACGTTAACAGTTCTACCGCAAACGTCCAAACTAAGTTCCAAATTTGTGAAAATTTTATAGTACTAACAATAAGAAACCAGATAGCGCTACCAGATATTTATTGTAGGAATAAGGTAACCATGTGGCGTTGGTGGCCAAGTGATTTAAAGCGCATTTTCGTTTGAAAATTTACACAGAATTCTCGATCAATGTTGTTCTGGCTCGTCTCTCTGTGGTTCTACTAAACGTTAGTTCGCTAACTGACCGTTTGTGTAGCTAGTTGATGATGAGTTAGCACCAGCACCAGTTTTAAAACGTCACATCATGAAAATGCTTGATATTCCTCTCACTATGGCCCTTTTTTGTTATCGTTTTGTTTCCGAACACACAAAAAAGCACTTGACCTGATGCTCTCTCAGTGCACTCCTGTCTACACAAGCATTACTCTATTCATCCAAACTGGTAACACCAGGCTGGTGACAAATTTTGAATAATTCAGCACTTATAACGGAGTGCACGGAAGAGAAAAAAAAGATTACAAGCAGAGCGAGAAAAGCGCTAGAGAAAAACTATCGATGGAAAAGCGCTCTATAAATAAATGTAAATTATTGAGGCGAGTGAAGGAAAAGCATAGCCGCTAGGTTGTCGCAATCGGTGACTGCTATGTGAGCAGCTCAGCCATAGCACGGCACTGGGCGGTCGTGCCAAAGTGGCTGCAGAGCAGTCGGTAGTGGCCGATGATGATCGACGGTGCCGCTTCCGATGACCATCGATAATGTTAATTATGGGTAATTTTGCCGCAGGGTTGTACTTTGCGCTGTGGAGTGGAAAATCTCTTGAGTACAATTCTGGTTTCAAGTTAAGTCGTTAAGTGGTGGATATTATCTTATTGTTTGTCAACCAATGAATTGCCGATTTGATCGGGATGGGACTACTTTTCCAATTGTTCCAATTGTTGGAGGCGGAATTTTTTACAACTAATTTATTGCGGCGAACACATACATAAATTATTCGTTTGGTTTGGTAATGTTTACCACTGATTCATATTCAGTAATTCCAGGGATTTTGTAAAGGAAATCCAGAGCAGTAAGTTTAGAGTTAGAGACAGAAAACTTAATTACAAACTTCAACCATGAATGCAATGCATTACGAACGGAGCGTGCGTTACCAGGGATAGAAACCATTTGTCCCCGCAATTGGTTCTTCTGAAACTGTCCAGTCACTGTCATTCAAATTTACGATCACGCAAGTGGTTCGAATAGGCAGCAGCGAAATACAGATACGGGTTCGCTCCCAGGGCTTCTCACATGCGGGGTGATGGGTTAACGATAATTAGACGGTGGCGATGCCGCATGTTAGCGTTTGTTTTTTGTTTTTCTTTTCAATACCTGCCTGCCACTCTTACTCGCGGTTACGACAAGTCAACTCGTGCCAAGTGCTGCACGACGCTTACTGATGATTGAGAATGAGGAACCACATTTTCAATGACTGCACTTTGTTCTCGTGAAAAAAAAAGTTTGATGGACAGCTCTAAAACCAAAGCAGTAGGTTGGCTAGTAGAAGCAAACGTGGTACTTGCACGCTACACTTCAGGTGGGTAACGCTTTTTGCCTCCACAGCTTCCGATTGTTTAGATGCATACATGGCAATATGGAATGTACAACATAACCATCGATAAAATGTTCGAGTCCGATATTATCGTGGTTGACCTCGACCATGCTCTTTGGAGCTATTAGAGAGGAACTATAAGGTGTAATAATGACTGGCCTAACGACAAAGTAATAACTGTGAAACTAGATTACAGACAGAATTTGACGTTGTGCATTATGTTTCGATAATCGAATAGAAAAATAATTTTACCTAGTATTACTTATTAGTTTTGGCTTCACTCTCCAGATACCTTAGTTTGCATCTCAAGAACGAAAGACTTGTTCACTAGATCAACCCTGTAATTTTGAATTTCTTTTGTTTTTTTAGGAATCATTTCTACATCTTTTGAGTTTCATATTTCACGTTTCTCGTCCAAGTCTTTCTGGAATTTTTGTTTTGATATCTTTCAACCAATTTCTTCGTAGTTATAGCCTTATTAACAGGTTGAAAGGTAAGAAGCCTAAACTGGGAGGGGGTCATAATTATTGGGTAAATCAAAGCTAAACAATTTTTGGCAGGTTCATTTTTATTATCGTCAACATTTGTTTTTTTTTTTTTGCAATTGGAAACTATGTCTTTTCCATCTAATATCAGTCTATAATCCAATCAGACGAGAGCCGTGTTGTCACCATGTTACTCGGTTTTGAGCTGTGTTTCGCCAGTTTCCCAGGCGTCTCATCACCCGCAAATCTCCTTCAATCTAGTCGAGCTATCGTGCACGCTGTGGCACTCAATTTCTGGTGCCGGTAGAATTGCTGAAGAGGAGTGACTTCACAGAATTGTCGTCCGGCATCCTTACGGCGTGACCGGCCCACCGCAACCAATTGACCTTCGCCAGATGTACAATGGGGTTCTCTTCAAGCAGCACTTGCAGCTCGCGTGTTCATGCGCCGTCGCAGCACCTTCCGTTTGAAAACTCCAAGAGCGTTAAGGTCCTCCGCGAGAAGCGTCTCGATTTCCTAGAGGACTAGGGGTCCTATCAGGGTATTGTGCAGCGTCAAGTAGGCACGATTTCCAGCCTGGATGCGTCTTTGGATCTCTTTGCTGGTGTTATTGTCGGCGGTCACCAGAGACCCCAAATACACGAATTCGTAGACCAACTCAAGCTCATCGCCGTCTACAGAGACAGGCTGATGTTGTTCTCCTTAGAGGCTCTCGCTCGCATGTATTTCGTTTTCGATGCATTTATTCGCAGTCCGATTCGTCCGACTTCGGTTTTCGGTCGGGCAAAGTCATCCGCGAAGCCCAGAAGCTGAACAGAACTTGTGAAAATCGTTCCTCTCGAGTCAATGCCCGCCCTCCAGATCACACCCTCAAGGGCGATGTTAAACAGCAAACAGGAAAATCCATCACCTTGTCTTAACCTTCTGCGCGTTTCAAAGGGGAGTATCCCCGAAACACGCACGTAGAACATCACTTGCGCCATGGTGGCTTTGATCAGTCGAGTCAGTTTATCCGAAAATCCGTTGTCGTGCATGATATGTTAGAGCTGTTCTCGATCGACTGTATCATAGATTGCCGTGAAGTCGATTAAGATGTGATGTGTGGGCACGTTGTACTCGCGATGTGTCGGATTGAGAAGACTTGGTCTAGACACAGGCTCCCATGAAGCCCGAACCTCCTGGTTAAAGGTGAAGCCTACGAACCTCTCGGGTAAAGGTGATATATGACGGAATAGGATCTGTGAGAGTCTATTGTAGGCGGCATTGATAAGCGAGATACTGCGGTAGTTGCGGCACTCTATCTTTTCGCCCTTTCTGTAAATGGAGCAGACTACTCCCTCCATTCACTCGTCTGGCAGTTTTTCCTCCTCCCAAATCCTGGAAATAACCCATTGCATTGCTCTAGCCAGGGCCTCTTTCTCATGTTTGTAAAGCTCGTTCGGCAGTCCGTCATTGCCTGCGGCTTTGTTGTTCTTCAGCTTCCCGATCTCACAAAGAACTTCATGAACATCGGGGGCTGGTAATCGGTCATCTGTAACTGGTGCTCTAAGGTCAGTTCCTCCTCCGCTTTTGTTCACTGTATCGCCTTTCAGATGTCTATTGAAGTACTCTTTCCACCTATCGACCACCTCGCTGGCATCCGTGAAAAGTTTTCCAACCACATTGTTGCACATGTCGGCTTGTGGTACATAGCCCCTGCGAGACTGGTTCACCTTCTCATAGAACTTCCGAGTATCACTGGTATGGTACAGCTGCTACAGCTCCTCATGTTCACTATCCTCTTTTGGTGCTTCTTTTGTCTGAGAATCGTGGTCATGTTGTTCCGTGCTCATTTGTAATTGGCCTTGTTCTCTCTCGTTGACCTGCCCATGTGTATCGCCCAGATCTGATTCCTCTCATTCTCCGCTGCCTCGTACTCCCCGACATACCAGTCGTTTCTGCCACTCAGTGCTTCCAATCCTAGTGTCGCCGTTTTGGTCTCCCTGATAGCTGTGCCCAGTCGTCCAGGCGTGCTCGAGAGGCGATGCGCTAAGTTCCTCGGCCGTGGGTAGTACCGCTTCGAGCTGTTGCGGGTATTTCTCCGCAGTCTGGAGCTTCTTGGTGTTGAGCCGCGGTGTCACGCGGGGTATACGGTCGACAGTCGACAGCGCAAAGATACCGCAATTAGATAGTGGTCGGAGCCAATGTTTGAACCGCAATTGGAGCGTACTTTTGTAATGTCTGAGCAGAACCGGCCGGCGTTTTACCAGATGTGCGTAGAACGCTCCTTTCTCTACATCGGGTCTTCCTCCGTGAGGGCACATTGAGAATAGTGTAGTTGTAGAACCGGTCTTTTATTCTCAACAAACACAATTTTATTCATAGGTGATTTTGAATTCATAAATGACATGCCAGAATTTTTTGACGTGGGACTACGTCTTTCTTCACTATACTAAGGTACATTCTGTGAAAACTGGATTGAACATGAAACGTTTTTGGTTGGCGGAATGGAAGATTTTAGATGCTAATAGCGCACAAACAACTGTTCCGATTTCAATAGTTAATATACCGTTGGAAAGCTAAAATATACAAGATTTGTATAACATGATAATTTTAGTCTGCCCTGATATGCATGACCTGCATTTCTCATCACTCAGTCACCAGCCAGCCGCAAGAGCATGCAAAAAAAAAATCAACTTGCAACGGTCCATACACAGGTACACGGGTTGGCTAACGCCGAGTACGCACACGAATGGATGTGGAACGAAAAGAACGAAAGAACTGATTCACTCATCTGGCAATCCGCTCGCAGGCTGATCAAAAGATTCAGTTCTTTGAAAGAGCGAAATCTTTCGCTCTCAGAAGAACTGGTTCGTTCGATGGCTTTTTTGTTCAGCTCTTTTAACCCTTAAATGCGCAATGTTGTTTTAAAACAACACTACTAAAAACGTTTTAAAATATATGTATTTTAGTGTTTTTCAGAAATATAATTCATTAGAACAGCTCTCTAGACTCTAACGAAGAAAACTTAACAGCTGGAAGTGCTGTATTTTAATGTTTTGTTTTTATTTTTGCTGTCAAAATCTAGGAAACGAAAAAAAACATGGCGAGATTCCCGACTGGTGCTGACAGTCTTTGTAAATGAATTTATAATAAGGTTAGTGGCTAGTGAAAATGTCTGAATTATCAGTAATTATACTAACAAAAGGTCAATCTTACAGTTACTGTTAACAAAAGTAATTGTTTCGACTTTATTCTGCGATAAAGTCACAGTATTGTTTAAAAACAACATGGTAATATTTGCACATTAAAAAGTAAATCTTTCAATTTTTTTATGCATATTGGTTCGTTTTAGAACAGTAAAACTGTTGAACAAAGAATTTATGTTTTTAGATTTTTTTTAATGTCGTGAGCATTTAAGGGTTGAAGAACTGATTTTCTGATCAGCTCGCGAGCGGATTGTCTGCATAGATTCAAAAGATCAGTGAACCAGTTCTTTCGCTCTTTTCGTTCCACTTTTCGTGTGCGTCCCGGCTTTAGCCAGACCGTGTGCTGTGTGTGAACTGTGGTAAGTAGATTTTATTTTTATTCCTGCGGCTGGTGGATGGTTATGCATAGGAGAGCAGGCAGCCGGCGGCAGCTATTTTCGAGGAGTTCTATTGCAGTGTCGCACGCCGCTTTGCGCTTGAGGTGTAAAGCATTCATATGGCTCTCGCTTGCAAAATCAGCTTCAGCTTTTTGCTTGAAGTAAGGGGTGAGTCACCGCTCTTTAAAAAAGAGCGATAGATCACTCACTCACTTTGAAGAACCAGCTCTTTAGATCAGTTCGTGAGCGGATTGCCCACCTCTAGTGAGTAGCGTGTGTGTGTGTGTGTGTATGCGTGTGTGTGTGTGTAAGTAGTGTGTGTATGTGTGTGTGTGTGAGTAGCGTGTTTATGTGTGTGTGTGTGTGTGTGTGTGTGTGTGAGTAGCGTGTGTATGTGTCTGAGTAGCGTGTGTATGTGTATGTGTGTGTGAGTAGCGTGTGTGTGTGTGTGTGTGTGAGTAGCGTGCGTGTGTGTATGTGTGTGTAAGTAGCGTGGGTGGGTCTGAGGAGCGTGTGCTTGTGAGTAGTGTGTGTATATAGCGTGTGTGTATATAGCGTGTGTGTGTATAACGTGTATGTGTATGTGTGTGCAAAAATGCATTCATCCGAGGTAAATTTATTCATGACAGAATACTTTTATAGGCAACAAGTTAATTATTTTTAATTAGTTATTTTAATTATTTTAATTAGTTTGTATGCTATGGTTTATCACAGGTGTATGCGTTTTTTGTGAAGTGTTCATGGATTGTTGTGGTATTTGTACGTTTGGTGTGTGTTATATACTATGGCTATGGCAGAATTAAATTTTTACACCCACAATAGTCCCACGTCAAGCCTACGTTTGTGCACTCAAGCACATACCCTTTAACTTTTTTATTTATCTTGCATGGAACTGCTCAATTGCAACTTTAGAACTACGTTTACCGAGTTAATGTTAGCATTTAATATTTCGTAGGAAATCCTTTATTGTAAATTACAGCTTTGCACCTTCGAGGCATAGACTCGATCAGGTTATCAATAATGCTTTGTAGAAATAATTCCCAAACCTTTCGGATTTGCTCGAATAACTGGTCTTTATTCCGCAGTTCTGCGCGAACGATTCTGCGGTTTACGATCTCCCAAAAGTTCTCAATCGGGTAGAGAACCGGATATTGTGGAGGCAAATCCACAAATCAGAGATTTTTTCGCAGGGTTTCGAGAGAATAAGCCAGCTTCAACGGCGCGTCGTCTGATTGTCCGGCTCGATACAAAGCGCTGCAATTCTTTTTGTACCTTAAGGGATGATTTTAGAGGATCTTTTTTGATGCACCTGTTGACCAAGGGTTCTCCTTAGAGGTGGTAAAAAACGAGTTCTTCCTCCCTCGTGTTCAACTGCAATCGTTCCGGTTGTCCGATGCCGGGAGCGTATGATTGACATGGTCAGCTTTTATATTTCATATTTGTCACAAATCGTTTTTTTGTGACATACCATTCACATAACCATAGAAAGCGGAAAAAAGTGCTGCTTTCATTTTTGTTAAGTGTGAGCTGTCAACCTGTTGTGGCCACTGTAATCTTTTTTTAACTCCAATTCGAGGCATTTTTTCTGTTCGCCAAAGCAATTGTTACAAAATCCAACAATTATTAGGATTTATCGAGGTAAATCTTATTATCATTAACCATTAAAAAAGTTGAAGTGAACTAGCAATACTCAAAGAGAGATAGGCGAAGAGAATGTTTTGGTGAACTGTCAAAATCTGAGTCAAGCGAACAAGAAAAGTAACAACGCATGGAGCTGTATTGCAATCAGGTACAATAAATGACGTGTTAATTTTGATGCGTTTTTTCTTCTTGTATTGCTCAACAATGAATTAAGAATGCTTCAAAATTGCATTATCACAGTATTATTCAACCGGGGGTTAACAAAATGATGATTAATTGCATTGTAGTATAGAATTAAACATGAACATGAAATTTAACACCTTCACGGTGTTTGCGATGCCTTTTATTATTTCCCAGATTATACGACTCGAATGAAAAAGTTAGTCGACATTGCGCTTTGAGGCTCTCGCTCGCATGTATTTCGTTTTCGACGCATTTATTCACAGTCCGATTCGTCCGACTTCGGCTTTCGGCCGGGCAAAGTCATCCGCGAAGCCCAGAAGCTGAACAGAACTTGTGAAAATCGTTCCTCTCGAGTCAATGCCCGCCCTCCAGATCACACCCTCAAGGGCGATGTTAAACAGCAAACAGGAAAATCCATCACCTTGTCTTAATCCTCTGCGCGTTTCAAAGGGGCTCGGGAGTATCCCCGAAACACGCACGTAGAACATCACTTGCGCCATGGTGCCTTTGATCAGTCGAGTCAGTTTATCCGGAAATCCGTTGTCGTGCATGATCTGTTAGAGCTGTTCTCGATCGACTGTATCATAGATTGCCATGAAGTCGATGAGGATGTGATGTGTGGGCACGTTGTACTCGCGATGTGTCAGATTGAGAAGACTTGGTCCATATGCTCCCATGAAGCCCGAACCTCCTGGTTAAAGGTGAAGCCTACGAACCTCTCGGGTAAAGGTGATATACGACGGAATAGGATCTGTGAGAGTCTATTGTAGGCAGCATTAATAAGCGAGATACTGCGGTAGTTGCGGCACTCCAGCTTTTCGCCCTTTTTTGTAGATGGAGCAGACTACTCCCTCCATTCACTCGTCTGGCAGTTTTTCCTCCTCCCAAATCCTGGAAATAACCCATTGCATTGCTCTAGCCAGGACCTCTCTCGCATGTTTAAAAAGCTCGTTCGGCAGTCCGTCATTGCCTGCGGCTTTGTTGTTCATCAGCTTCCCGATCTCACAAAGAACGTCATGAACATCGGGTCAGCTCCTCCTTCGCTTTTGTTCACTGTATCGCCATTCAGATGTCTATTGAAGTACTCTTTCCACCAATCGACCACCTCGCTGGCATCCGTGAAAAGTTTTCCAACCACATTTTTGCACATGTCGACTTGTGGTACATTGGCCCTGCGAGACTGGGTTACCTTCTCATAGAACTTCCGAGTATCACTGGCACGGTACAGCTGCTACAGCTCCTCATGTTCACGATCCTCTTGCTGATGCTTTGTCTGAGAATCGTGGTTATGTCGTTCCGTACCCGTTTGTAATTGGCCTTGTTCTCTCTCGTTGACCTGCTCATGTATATCGCCCAGATCTGATTCTTCTCATTCTCCGCTGCCTCGCACTCCCCGACATACCAGTCGTTTCTGCCACTCAGTGCTTCCAGTCCTAGTGTCGCCGTTGTGGTCTCTCCGATAGCTGTGCGAATGCCCAGTCATCCAGGCGTGCTCGAGAGGCGGTGCGCCAAGTTCCTCCGCCGTGGGTAGTACCGCTTCGAGCTGTTGCGCGTATTTCTCCGCAGTCTGGGGGTTCTGGAGCTTCTTGGTGTTGAGCCGCGGGGCTCGGCGATGTCGCGCGGGGTATACGGTCGACAGTCGACAGCGCAAAGACACCGCAATTAGATAGTGGTCCGAGCCAATGTTTGAACCGCAATTGGTGCGTACTTTTGTAATGTCTGAGCAGAACCGGTCGGCGTTTTTCCAGCTGTGCGTAGAACGCTCCTTTCTCTACATCGGGTCTTCCTCCGTGAGGGCACATTGAGAATAGTGTAGTTGTAGAACCGGCCTTTTATTCTCAACAAACACAATCTGTCGCTGATCGCCTGCCATTTGATCACACTACTCTGCATCCTATTCAACACTATGAAGCCGGTACCCAGCTCATTGGTTGTTTCGCCGCTCTGGTAGTACTGTGCCACAAATTCTCCGTACCTTCTCTCCTTTCCGGCAAAGCTCCTGGAGCGCAACGATGTCGGAATGGCGGGGTTCTAGCTGATCCAGCAGAATCCGGACGCCACCCGGGACATTCAGCAATCTACAGTTCCATATACCGAGCTTTCTTACATCGTCCTTATTTCGTCGCCTAGGTCGTTGCCGACTGCTCCGGTTCGTATTCAATTCTTGATTGTTCGTAATATTTCAAATTCTCGGCATGCTGCCTTATTAGTCTCGCGACGGGGCTGTTGCGCGTATATCTGGGCATTCTGGGGGTCCTGAAGCTTCTTGGTGTTGAGCCGCGGGGCTCGGCGATGTCGCACGGGGTATACGGTCGACAGTCGACAGCGCAAAGATACCGCAATTAGATAGTGGTCCGAGCCAATGTTTGAACCGCAATTGGTGCGTACTTTTGTCTGAGCATGTCTGAGCAGAACCAGCCGGCGTTTTCCAGCTCTGCGTAGAACGCTCCTTTCTCTACATCGGGTCTTCCTCCGTGAGGGCACTTTGAGAATAGTGTAGTTGTAGGATCTGCCCTTTATTCTCAACAAACACAATCTGTCGCTGATTGCCTGCCACTTGATCACATTCATTTATTGATAAAAACTTTTAGCATTTAAACGGTTTGTTTGATCGGTACCTCAGTCTTCGGCAAAGTTGTAGATAATATTGTTTTTACTTAATAAACAAAAACAAAAAATATGCACTGTAAAAAAAAATTTGTGTTCTTTTTCCAATGATAACTTTTAGTTTTTATTTTACTATATTCCAAAAAGCATCAATGTATAGATAATAATGTGTAGTTTTTGTGAAAAAAATCAGATCTATAAAAAGTTGACTTCTGTAGATATTCAATTTGAAATGATTGTTTTTACTTTTTCTTAAGAAGAAATTTTTTTACGGTAGGATATATTTTTTCTGGAACGACAAAAATAATATCTGCAACTTTGTTGACGACATACATACCATAAATCAAACAAACCATTTGGCTCTAATAAAAAATATTTTTTTGAAATTCATAACATTTTTTTTTCACATTTTACGATCACAACATTATTGTTCCGAATGTGTAAAAAATGAGATTTTCAAAAAAGGTACTCTCTGAAATAGTTAATAATTTGTGAATTTGGACAATTTGGTCAAGAATTTTTTTTTTCAACGGTGTTTATATTTTTTCTAGAACCGCAATTTTATTACCTACAACTTTGCTGAAGACACCATTTCAATCAAACAAGTCGTTTTTCTGATATAATATATTTTATTCATAGGTGATTTTGAATTGAATTTTGAAAAGACATGCCAGATTTTTTTTTATTTATCTTGCATGGAACTGCTCAATTGCAACTTTAGAACTACTTTTAACGAGTTAATGTTAGCGTTTAATATTTCGTAGCAAATCCTTTATTGTAAATTACAGCTTTGCACCTTCGAGGCATAGACTCGATCAGGTTGTCAATAATGCTTTGTAGAAATAATTCCCAAACCTTTCGGATTTGCTCGAATAACTGGTCTTTATTTCGCAGTTCTGCGCGAACGATTCTGCGGTTTACGATCTCCCAAAAGTTCTCAATCGGGTAGAGAACCGGATATTGTGGAGGCAAATCCACAAATCAGAGATTTTTTCGCAGGGTTTCGAGAGAATAAGCCAGCTTCAGCGGCGCGTCGTCTGATTGTCCGGCTCGATACAAAGGGCTGCAATTCTTTTTGTACCTTAAGGGATGATTTTGGAGGATCTTTTTTGATGCACCTGTTGACCAAGGGTTCTCCTTAGAGGTGGTAAAAAACGAGTTCTTCCTCCCTCGTGTTCAACTGCAATCGTTCCGGTTGTCCGATGCCTGGAGCATATGATTGACATGGTCAGCTTTTATATTTCATATTTGTCACAAATCGTTTTTTTGTGACATACCATTCACATAACCATAGAAAGCGGAAAAAAGTGCTGCTTTCATTTTTGTCAAGTGTGAGCTGTCAACCTGTTGTGGCCACTGTAATCTTTTTTTTTTTTAACTCCAATTCGAGGCATTTTTTCTGTTCACCAATGCAATTGTTACAAAATCCAAAAATCATTAGGATTTATCGAGGTAAATCTTATTATCATTAACCCTTATAAAAGTTGAAGTGAACTAGCAATACTCAAAGAGAGATAGGCGAAGAGAATGTTTTGGTGAACTGTCAAAATCTGAGTCAAGCGAACAAGAAAAGTAACAACGCATGGAGATGTATTGCAATCAGGTACAATAAATGACGTGTTAATTTTGATGCGTTTTTTCTTCTTGTATTGCTCAACAATGAATTAAGAATGCTTCAAAATTGCATTATCACAGTGATATTCAACCGGGGGTTAACAAAATGATGATTAATTGCATTGTAGTATAGAATTAAACATGAACATGAAATGTAACACCTTCACGGTTTTTGCGATGCCTTTTATTATTTCCCAGATTATACGACTCGAATGAAAAAGTTAGTCGACATTGCGCTTTTAGAAGAGATCTGACACCTCTGCCATGAGAAACCCAGTTTCCAAATAGTCGTTTTATTTCATCGCCTATCCCTCTCTCCGAGTATCGCTGAAGCACGGGGATGGCACAGACTAACAGACATAACACCTCGAACAAATCTTCAATAAAATCATCGTTCGCATGATTCCAGTACTTCACGTTAGTAACACTAACACCATCTGCTGCCGTGTGCGCGCTGCGTCGTGTATTTCAACATCAGCGCTAGCGTTACTGCATGTGTCAAATAGGGAACTACAAAATATGTATGAGATTGCATGACAGCGCCCCAGACGGTGTTGTCGCGCAATGAATGACAGCGCCCCAGACGGTGTTGTCGCGCGATGACTGTTATTCGATTGGAAATTTGAAATCATCGTTTTTTAGTGGTGATGGAGCAAGGTTCCAGTGTTACGTCTGTTAGTCTGTGATACTAGTCTCTTGCTCTGAAGTACCGGGGTCAATAAATTATATATTGGCATGGAAGATGATTTGAAGGACAACTTTGTTTGCCAACATTGATGACGTAGAAATCCATAAACAATTCGAGGAACAGATTTCGACTGGAAATGCCTTTCTGCGTGATTAAACGAGGCGAAATACATATTCGAATGGCATTCACTTATTGACGGAGATTTATGTCGCAACCCAAAAGCCCGTGTTTTTGCCTACACAATTGTGCTCTCCTTCCTCTATATATTTCATTGAACCTCTGTTCAACGCGCGGGCAACTCTTCTTTCAAATTTGTATTAGTGACGTTGTCCGGAAGTTCTTAAAAACACACTCTGCAGAGAAATTATGTTTGCTATTTGCATACTAAAATATATCCTGACACTTATCTTCTTGTTGTTCCGTTCTTCGTACTGATGAGATACGACGGTTTAAATATTGTTTCTTCTCCAACTCCAGTTTATAATAACCAGTTCAAATGGAAGAGATAAGGAATGTATGTATTTCAGTTTCTGTTGTTACGAAATTAGTGCGTGCTGAACTATGACATTCCTAGGTTGCCGGAAGATTTACATCTATAATTAGTACTGTAGTTTTTTTACGCAAGGGATGCGTTACAAATTTGTATGCAAACGCGTAAAAAAAGACTAAATTAAGTTAAAAAAGTAACGTAGAAAACAGTCTTAAAACGTTTGAACTTTGACTGAATATGATGGTCAATCTAAAGGCCAGAATGCAATATTATGAATTTTCCGAAAATTGGGATTTTTTTGAAAACTGATATATTGCTCTTGTCCTGAAATGAAAAACGTGATTGGAATGAGGTCGATATCTTGTACCGTTTTTGAATTATTGAATAAAGCAATTCACGTAGCAAAATCTAACTGTATTGCAAAATTGAAAATAACTTGAGCAAACAATCGATGGAAGTGAAATAAAAATAACTATGAAACACCATTTCAACGAAGCCGAATTCAAAACTTTCGAAATCTCACAACCAACTGAAATTACCATAAGGGCATTTCAACTCGGATAGACTGGTGACAAAGATATTCGTTCCGCTCATGTAAATGGTTTCCTTATTTTCATTCGGGCAAATCGAAAATGATCGCAGTGAATATTGCGGAAAATATCCCCGAAACTCAAAACTTGCGTCACACGATCAACACACAATAATCGCTTACACTCACGGCATACATCAAGATTACCGATTTTTTTTTTCAATACCGTTGTATACTAAGCTACTCTAAGCACCTGCCACTGATATCTCGGCCTTTCAAGACGGATTATAGCTAGTGTACCCAGCATTAAAAGAAAATCACTTCGAATTTGGAATTGAATCAGTTTTGTACGGTAAAACCACGTGGCCGGAACATCCCAGTTTCCTTCGCTCCCGGTGTGCCGAACAGTTGAGCTTCCACGGGCGGCCTATAACTATGCCTGAGCATTCCGAACATGGAAAGTTAACAAACGGGGTTTACCCACCCTGCGACTGAACGGTGCCGAAAATTTCCTTCCTACGTCATAGCTGATGCTAGAGCGTGGTCCTCGAGCTTGGCTGTTGGCATATTCGAACTCTTGGATGCAGGGTTGGGTAACGATATAGTTTTACACAAGCAAGTTTTACACAAAAGTTAAACCATATAGCAGTTTTAAAATGGTTTTTATTATTTTCTATTGGTTTCATTTCCATCACTTCAGGACCCCATCTAGCAATCATATACTTCCTTGTGAAATGGTACCTCAGGGTCAGGACTATTTTTTGTTATGTTTATTTATAACTGATAGATTAATCAAATCCTACCTAAATTTTGGAAACTGGTATAAACTCTTGGTGTAAATCCGGTTTTCATATTCAGTTTGCCTACTTAAACTTTTCTTGATCTAACTACGTTATATTATGCTGAATAAATCCTGAGAATTAAGCAAATTTTATTATTGTATGTGATCTTACCGTTTTTCTTTCAAATATCAAATTATCATAAATCTAAACAACAACACAGATTTCGTAGATAGTTTTATATTAAATTTGCCTGATCGTCCCGCTGCTTAGAACAACCCTGTGTGGAAGCTTATGAAGGAAGCAGTCGCCTTCCTGTCAAGGGACTTTCGTATGACTTAGGGCAAACACGCAGCAGGAATTACAAATCAGCTGATGTGGCAAATGTTTTCGACGGCGGCATTGGGTCTTTGCCAGCAACCATTCCCATACGACGACGACGAAGACGCTGGATATGATCACTGCAATGCATGTAAATCGATTAATTAAAGCCTCCCGATGACGACTGACAGAATTTCGATGCTTGCGTTATTCAATAGCCGGATGTCGAAGAAGATATTTTATTGATTGAAAAATATGGGACGAACTTATTTTTTCTATAATTGTTATAATGTTGTACTTGCGTCATATAATTAACAATCCCGTTGTTTATAGCCAATGTCGTTTTAGGTGAATGACTACAGGTGTTTATCCATTTTATTAATAATTTATTAACAGTACATTATCGTCTTCTATTATCGATAAGGCTCATGATTACCAGTTATGAATGTCAACCCAACAAAAAATCTTATGGCAGAAAAGTATATGGGTACATATTTTCATTAGTCCATCTTGGTTGACGGACAATAATCACTTAACTATCGATGAGTACCTAAAGGAAATGATCAATGTTAACCAAACAGTCGATCAGAAGGCTTTTATTTTATTTGTAACTGAGCAGCATATTGCTTTAAAAACTGATTAAAACTCAACCTACACACAATGTGGTGGAGAACTGAATATGAGATTCAAAATTAGGCCCTTCACCTTATGTCTTTGATTTCCATACCGAAACCAAAAGCAACACTGCACTTTTTTACCCGCTAATGATTGCTCGCGGCACGTCGGCAATACAACAGTGTTAATTGCCATCATTTATTGCAGTCAAATGTCTGTTAGACACTGATATTATTGTTGATACAGGTCGTCATCAATCAATTAATAATGAGTTGTCGCCTAGTCCACAATCTGAGCTTTTCGGTACTAGATGAAACATATCAATCTGCCAGCAGAGTTTTTTTAATTAAAAAAATCAACTTAGTGCTATATTTTTTATAAAGCTTACAGATTCAAGCCTAATTCTTTCTCATATTTTTTTATATTCTGATAGATGCTTAATCAACAATTATAAGGAAAATGATTAATTGAAAGTCATTGGATAAATTGAAAAGTATCTCAGGGAAACAACTGAGAAAAGTAGATTTATAAAACAAAGGTTTACCAATTATTCCCATTTATTTTTTTTAATTTGATTTTTTTCGTAATAATTGTTTTTGTATCCCACCAACTCATCCAACGAGTTGAAAGTACGGAATTTAGGGCAACTTCGTAGGTCCAAAACATGTGTTCAAATAAAAAACATTGCGTGCCTTGTTTCCCCAATATTAAACTGAACCAAAGTTCTGAAAAGGCCGATTTATTTTCTAATTTGTTCTGTATTGTTTATCTAAGAAAAAAAAGTATGCGGAAGCAAAGTATTTTAATGAAGTTGAATTTCTTAAGGCCCATAACCTGTGGTCATTTTGCCAAAACTACCAAAGCCAGCAAGCTAACCCTGTCTTTTATATCACTGTGAACCAGGAAGGACTTACTTACCTTACCAGTCAGCTCCAGGCCGAAGTGTCCTTTAATGTTCAATTCAGACCATGGCTGCAGCTCGCCGGCCATGTCGTCTGCGGAGGCCCCGCAGGTCGTCTTCCACTTGAGCCTCCTTGCTCGCAGCGCGCCCCGTCGCCTCGTTCCAGTCGGGTTGTTATCAAGAACCAGTTTCCCTGGGTTGTCATCCGGCATCCTAATGACATGCCCAGCCCACCGTAATCTCCCGATCTTCGCCATTTGAACGATGAGTGGTTCTCCCAGCAGCTGATGCAACTCGTAGTTGATCCGCCTCCGCCATGATCCATCTTCCATCTGCACTCCACCACAGATAGTACGCAACACCTTCCGTTCGAAAACCCCAAGGGCGCGGCACGTTGATCCTCCACGAGCATGGTCCAGGTTTCGTAACCGTAGCCGTACCGGTCTGATCAGTGTTTTGTAGATAGTTAACTTCGTGCGGCGGCGGATTTTATTCGAGCGGAGCGTCCTCCGGAGTCCAAAGTAATCACGATTTCCTGCCATAAGGCGTCAACGAATCTCTCTGCTGGTGTCGTTGTCAGCAGTCACCAGTGAGCCCAGATACACGAACTCATCTACCACTTCGATTTCATCACCGCTAATATGAATTCGTGGCGGGAGGCTTACACTGTCTTCTCTGGAACCTCTCCTTCTCATGTACTTGGTCTTCGATGCGTTTATGGCCAGTCCAATTCGTCCGGCTTCAGCCTTCAGTCTGATGTACGTCTCCGCCATCTTCTCAAGGGTTCTTGCTTCAATATCAATGTCATTGGCGAAGACAAAGAGCTGAACAGACCTTCTAAAAATCGTGCCACTCGTCTCGATACCAGCCCTACGTATCACACCTTCCAAAGCGATGTTGAATAGCAAGCAGGATCGAGAGTGTCCCCGAAGCTCGAACTACGCGCATCACCCGATCCATCGTCGACTTGACCAACCGTGTCAGTTTATCCGGAAAACCGTAATCGTGCATAATCTGCCATAGCTGATCTCGAACGATTGTGTCGTATGCCGATTAGTATATAATAATATATAATCGATGAACAAATGATGTGTGGGCACGTTATACTCACGGCACTCCTGTAGGACCTGCCGTACCGCGAATATTTGGTCCGTGATGGCGCGGCCACCCATAAATCCCGCTTGGTATTGCCCCACGAATTACCTCGCAAACGGTGATAGTCGACGGCACAGAATTTTAGAGAGTACCTTGTAGGCGGCGTTCAGTAACGTGAATGCACGGTAGTTGCAGCAATCCAACTTGTCGCCTTTTTTGTAGATGGGGCACACTGTACCCTCCATCCACTCCTCCGGTACTACCTCCTCCTCCCAAATCTTGGCAATAACCCAGTGTAGTGCCTTAGCCAGTGATTCACCACCGTGTTTTAACAGGTCGCTGGGGAGTTGGTCAGCTCCAGCGGCTTTATTGTTTTTCAGCCGGCCGATCTCCTCTCTAACCTGCTGGAGGTCGGAATGGAATTCTGTCGTCATCTGCGCGTACACCGAGATCTACTACCACTCCGTCGTCGTCCTCTGCTACATCGCCATTAAGGTGCTCATCGTAGTACTGTTTCCACCTGTCAATCACCTCACACTTGTTCGTGAGAAGGTTGCCGTCCAGGTCCCTGCACATGTCGGCTTGTGGCACATAACCTTTGCGGGAACTGTTCAGCTTCTCGTAGAACTTTCGTGTATCATTCGCACAGTACAGTTCCTCCATCGCCTCGCGATATCGATCTTCTTCCTGGCGCTTCTTCTTCCGTTAGGCCGAGTTTTGCCTGTTCCATGCGCGTCGATAGCGCTCCACGTTCGCCCTCGTTTGCTGTTGCAGCATTCTCTCTCGTGCTGCATTCTTCTCTTCCACTAACTTCGCACTCGTCATCAAACCAGTCGTTTCTCCTGTTCGGAGCCATAGTACCAAGCGCCGCTACAGCAGTACTACCTATGGCTGATCGAATGTCCCTCCAGCCATCTTCAAGAGTAGCTGCACCAAGCTGCTCTTCCGTTGGTAATGCTGCGGCGTCCCGTAGTTGCCGATGTTCGGTCGCGATGGGCGACTTTGACGCGTGTTTCGCAACGTCGAAAGTTTTGAGCGCATGCATACTGCAACAAGGTAATGGTCCGAATCAATATTCGCACTGCGGTAGATGCGAACGTTGATGACGTCTGAGAAGAATTTACCATCGATTAGAACGTGGTCGATTTGGTTCTCCATTTGTAAGTCAGGTGATCTCCAGGTGGCTTTATGGATGTCTTTGTGGGGGAAGAAGGTACTTCTGACTACCATACCGCGGTAGGCTGCAAAGTTCACACATCGTTGGCCGTTATCATTTGATGCGGTGTGCAGGCTATTCGGCCCGATCACCGGTCTGTACATTGGCTCCCGTCATATCTGAGCGTTCATATCACCGATGGCGATCTTAACCTCTCGTTGCGGACAGCTATCATACACCTGTTCCAGCTGCGCATAGAACCCTTCTTTCTCACCGTCGGCTCGTCTTTCGTGTCAGTAGTGCACGTTGATGATGCTGTAGTTGAAGAACCGGCCCTTAATTCTCAACTTACACATCCTCGCACTGATCGACTGCCACCCGATCACGCGTTGGCGCATCCTGCCCAGCACTGTAAAGCCCGTCCCAAGCTCGTTGGTAGTGCCACAGCTCTGACAAAAGATAGCCTCACGATGTCCGCTTTTCCATACCTTCTGTCTCGACTAGTAAAGTTCATGCAGTGCTACGAATTCGAAGTTGCGTGGATTGAGTTCATCATATATGATCCTGTCGCAGCCGTGAAAGCCTAACGATCTGCAGTTCCATGTACTGAGTTTCTATTCGTAGTCCTTATTTCGTCGCCTAGGTCTGTGCCGATTGCTCCGATCCGTGTTAACTTCTTCGATATTTGCAACCCCTTGTCTCGCCGGAGGACCATCGTGTCAGCTCTGTTTAGAGTCCCACACTGACACCAGGACGTTGATCAGCCGCTCCCAGCATGAAGATCAGACGCTGTTTTGATCCGCACCATATTGGTGAACAGACGCTTAGGTTGGCGAAGCATTTCCTCTACCACCGAGATATGGTTACCGCACCAACGATCGCGTCGCACCTTCTCACTTAGCTATTGTCGGATGACCACATTGCCCAGGCAACGCCAACCAGTTGTGTCCATGTTTCAACTGGGAGTCTATTGTGTATCATGTGACTCGTGGAGTCATGAGATAGGAACTTGTGAAGACCGGAGCTAAGTTTGACGCTCCATCCAAGTTGTCAACTCACCATTTGAATTCGAACCAGGAAGGACAGTAATGTAAAAAATTGTTTTCAAATTTCTCATCACCATGGCGATACTTTTTCCAATAAATCCATGCAATCATTCTTCACCGTGAAAATTTTGTGGAAATTTGTTGAAAAAAAAAATTAAACTTTTACTTCCTCAATTAATTTGTTAATCAAGGTAAATAGGGACGCGTCAAATTCCAAATAAATCTCAATCTTAAATATAAAGAATTATTATTATAGAAATTATTGCCATTCACAGCCCCAGCTAATTATTATCGCTTAAAATGAGAAAATAATCAGCCGAACGTGTGCAATACACTTGGCAATATTTAAATATTCTTTTCCCATACTAACTGAATCGTAAAAAGGCATTGCGTCAAAAGTAGAAACTGACAGGAACGACAAAACTCTTCTATTTGCCTGGGGAAATACACATAAAAAACCCACAAGTAATGAATAGCTAATTTTCTGGTGTTATTTTGGCGCAGCATGATTGGCCCTAAGCTTCCGAAATTAACTATTCTTCATATTCCCATAACCAACAATCAAGTAGCAGTATCTATCATCAAATATTCGTTCTTATTTGATGAAGAAATTTCCATCCACTGTGTGCAGCAAATGCATGCAATAAAGAAACGGAAAGAACATGCAAATCACAGGAAGTCTGCCCTAAGCATCAATTGTTCGCTCGGAAACGACTAGAAGATTAATATCCTACGATAAGCCAGCAATTTCCTTAAAGAACGTTGCATGATGAACTAATCTTCGAGCTTGCGTGTTTCTCATAAGCGAAACACCTGCACTAGATATTAATTATTGAACCTGTAGTAATTAGCCTATACTTCTCTACTATTGAAATTAAACAGGAAAAACTGCTGTGTAAACTAGAGGAAAGTGAGCTGGAACCGCCTACATCTCAGGAAGATGAATGTGTCATCTGCATCAACGCCCGGGCTACCATGCAAACTTCTCCCTGTGGACACCGGGTTGTTTGCAGACGTTGCTTCGTCAAGACAATTCAGAGTGCGGTAGCTCAGCGACTTCTACCGTTGCGGTGCGTCATCTGTCGGTGAGTATGCAGTTTGAAGTTTTTATTTTTTTTTTTTAATAAGGGGGGGAATGTTTGTAATGATTTATTTATGTACTAATATCTATTCAGAATTAGTATTGTGTGTTCTGCCACAAATGGTGACATTTCAACACTATTATATATATATATATATATATATATATATATATATATATATATATATATATATATATATATATATATATATATATATATATATATGTATTTGTACGCTTTTTTATATTATTGAATGTTATTAGCTTTCGCAGTTAAGTCAATGTAATTGTAGGAAAATTATCAAACCTACTAGTCAAGGAAAAAAAAGGAATAAAACAATACTTAAAATAAACTTAAAACTATCTTACTGACTATAAAGTGAGCTAATCGTTGCAATTGAGGATTGCAACGATTTTTGTCGGAATTTGTTGATAATTTGGCTTGACATATTTTCTAATGTTTTTACATTAGTGAGCCTATGTAGCTCGTTCGTGCTAAACCAGGGAAGACGCTTCAAAATCATTTTCAAAAGTTTATTCTGAATCCTTTGAAGTGTCTTGCTGGCCTAAAAATTTGTTTGTAAATTAACAGTTTATTCTTGAGACAAAGTTTAGAATTCCTGTTGATAAGAGGATGTAAACATTTGATATACTTATTGCACTTTGACTGGATATTTTCAATGTGCTCCTTGAAAGTAAGATTCTTATCATAAATAAGCCCTAAGTATTCAACTTGATCAGACCAATTTAAGACCACACCGTTCATCTTAATAACGTGGTTATGGGTGGGTTTGAGAAATGAAACTCTTGGCTTATGAGGAAAAATAATTAACTGTGTTTTAGAAGCATTAGGGGAAATCTTCCGTTTCTGCAAGTATGAAGAAAATATATCTAAACTTTTTTGTAGCCGACTGCATATAACACGAAGGCTTTTTCCTTTTGCGGAAATGCTTGTATCGTCACAAAACAGAGATTTCTCACAACCTGGTGGTAAATCAGAAAGATCAGAAGTAAAAATGTTATATAAGATTGGGCTCAAGATACTCCCCTGAGGTACACCAGCTCTAACAGGCAATTCATTAGATTTACCATTTAGATAGTTAACCTGAAGAGTGCGGTCAGTTAAATAACTTTGTATCATTTTTTTAAGGTAAAGCGGAAAACTGAAATTTGACATTTTAGCTATTATACCTTTATGCCAAACACTGTCGAATGCCTTTTCTATATCTAGAAGCGCAGCTCCAGTCGAATAGCCTTCAGATTTGTTAGTTCGAATCATATTTGTTACTCCAAGTAACTGATGAGTAGTGGAATGCCCATGGCGAAAACCAAACTGCTCATTTGCAAAAATTGAGTTCTCATTAATATGTGTTATCATTCTATTGAGAATTATTCTTTCAAAAAGTTTGCTAATAGAGGAAAGTAAACTAATTGGTCGATAACTTGATGCCTCAGCTGGATTCTTTTCGGGTTTTAAAATTGGAGTGACTTTGGTATTTTTCCATTTCGTAGGAAAATGTGCTAGTGCAAAGCATTTGTTAAAAATTTTTACCAAGAAATTTAAAGAGTTTCCGGGAAGTCTTTTGATGAGGATATAGAAAATCCCATCATCTCCTGGTGCTTTCATGTTTTTGAATTTTTTGAGAATAGTTCGCACCTCATTCAAGTTTGTTTCCAATACCTCTTCAGAAAGAAATTCTTGGGTGGTGATCTGATCATACTTTTGGTTTACTTCATTTTCAATAGGACTTACTACGTTCAAATTGGAGTTATGAACGCTCTCAAACTGCTGAGCAAGTTTTCGAGATTTTTGTTCATTTGTTAGAAAAATGCAATCACCATCTTTAAGGACTGGAATGGGCTTCGAAGGTTTCTTAAGAACTTTCGAAAGTTTCCAGAAAGGTTTTGAATAAGGTTTTAGTTGTTCAACTTCTCTCATGAAATTCTCATTTCGCAAGAGAGTGAATCTATGTTTAATTTCCTTTTGTAATTCTTGAAAATAATTTTCAAAGCAGGATCACGAGATCTTTCGTATTGACGTCTCCGTATGTTCTTCAAACGTATAAGAAGTTGAAGTTCACAGTCAATAATTGGTGCATTAAATTTCACTCGAGCCTTAGGAACTGATAAATTCCGGGCATTGAGTATTAAGCTGCTAAAATTATCTAATGCTCTGTCAATGTCAGCACTATTTTGTAAAATAATATCATCATTCAAATTTTCTTCGATCGTAGAACGATATCTGTCCCAATTAGTCTTGTGATAATTTAACACAGATCTAGTGGGATTTAAAATAGTTTCATGGGAAATAGAAAATGTTATGGGAAGATGATCAGAATCAAAGTCAGCATGAGTTAATAAATCACTGCATGAATGACTTTGATTTGTTAGTACCAAATCAATTGTAGATGGATTCCTAATAGAAGAATAGCATGTAGGACCATTTGGAAATAAAACTGAATAAAATCCAGCCGAGCAATCATTAAACAATATTTTTCCATTGGAATTGCTTTGAGCATTATTCCAAGATCGATGTTTCGCATTAAAATCACCGATGATTAAAAATTCAGATTTATTTCTTGTGAGTTTTTGCAAATCTCCCTTGAAATAATTTTTTCGCTCACCAGTGCATTGAAAAGGCAAATACACTGCGGCTCTAAATAAAATGCCAATACTTGTTTCAATTTCAATTCCCAAACTCTCGATAACTTTGGTTTCAAGATGGGGTAAAACACGATGTTTTATTCGACGGTGGATAACTATTGCAACTCCACCACCGGCAACATCAATTCTATCAAACCTATGAACCATGTAATTTGGGTTCTTTTTTAGTTTAATATTTGGCTTTAAAAGCGTTTCAGTCACAACTGCAATATGCACATCGTGGACTGTTAAAAAATTGAAAAATTCATCCTCTTTCGCTTTTAAAGAGCGAGCATTCCAATTCAGAAAATTTACAGCATTATTTAAAATCATTGCTGAATTTCAATTTTATAACAATATTAGTTGTAAATTTTATACCTTCTTGAACAGCCTCGTACATCGAGTTACAGTTCAACAAAACGGACATTAGCTGCAGCATGGATTGTTGTAGGTATTCAATCTTTTCTGGAGTTGGACTACCTAAATCAATACTGGCTGACTTTTCAGCACCAAACACGAATGGTTTGTTACTGTTTGAATTTGAAATATTACCTGTAAGGACACTGGCATATGAACAGCCTGGTGTTGCCTGAACAGGATTTTTTGTCTGAAATTTGTTATCTGAATTTAAGTTATTACCTACAGACACACCTGCTAATGAAAGTGCTGGTGATTCCTGAACAGTATTGAAAGTCTTTTGTATACCCACATTGACAACAGGTTGCTTAGAATTCCTACGTTGTCTGGAAGCAACAATTTTTGACCTTACAGGACAATTAAAGAAATTAGATTTGTGATTTCCCCTACAATTTACACATTTGAAACTATTAGTGGTCTCTTTCACGGGGCAGATATCTTTCGTGTGACCAGTGTCACCACAAATCATACATTTTGCTGCCATATGGCAGTTTCGAGTTCCATGACCATAGGCTTGACAATTCCGACATTGAGTAAGATTATGGATTTCTCCATGTCTCTTGAAATTTTCCCACTTTATTCGCACGTTAAATAAAACACGTGCTTTTTCCAAACATTTCAAATTATTTACTTTGGTACGATCAAAATGTACTAAGTAATTTTCCTGGTGTATTCCAGTTTGATTAATTTTGGCATTTGCCTTTCGTTTCATCAAAATTACTTGGTTGGGAGCAAAACCAAGTGATTCTGACAAACATTCTTTAATTTCCTCAATTGTTTGGTCATTTGAAAGACCTTTCAAAACAGCCTTAAACGGTCTCTCGTTTTTGGCATCAAAAGAATAAAATTTATACATCTTTTCAGTCAAATACTGTAAAAGATGTTTATGGCCATCAAGAGATTCGGCTAAAATACGAATTTCGCCTTGGCGGCCAATTTGAAAATTAACTTTCACATTCGACAGAAACGATGGAAGCTCTGATCGAAATGCTTTAAAATTTGCTACATATACCACAATAGGTGGAACTTTAACCTTCTTCATAACGGCTTTATGCTTAGTATGAGAAGTTTGAATTTCTTGATCCCCAACGGAAAAAAGAATATCATACCTGTTAGTCGAAATTTCAGTGTCACTTGGAGGAGATGCCTCACGTTTCCTTGAAGCCGCATCAAAGCGAGCTTTTTTATTTTCCAGGCATAACTGGAAAACTTCACTACACTTTCACTTCACTATAGAATTTAATTAGAAATATCTCAAACCAAATTTACTCACTAAACACTCGTTAACGTTAAAAACAAATTTATTACTTTGCGTTTCAACAGGTAGTCTTTCAAGAAGATTGCCTGTTGAAAGCGAAAAACAAAATTTCAATATCTTTCGGTAGTCTAAGACTTAGCCTCGAGCTGTTGATAAAATGCGACCGTACTGTAGGACAGTTCAAGTCGATCTGAGCAGTTTAAAGTTATTAATATAAAACCGCTTGTTATTGTTTTCTTTTCGTACATGTAGAGCTCGTATTAATCGTCTGACATCGGGTTCTACTTCCTGGCGACTACAAGGATCTTCTAGCAGTTATTCAATGGCCAGCAAAAGCTGGAGCGTTCCAGGATCAGCCAGTTCGTACAGTGTTGACGACCCACGGGTGACCCAGTCTGCCAGTCTTTACTCAATGAGTTCCGGCTCGTCGTGCATGTCAGGCATTTCCAACATCTCCAGTTGTTCCGGTACTTCCGCAATGTCTTCCTCATCTTCGAACAGTGGCATCGGGGACAAGCAACATCCTCACCATCATCATCACGCACAATCGAGCCCTGGACCACACATGCATCACAGGCACAGCAACGGTACATGTTCCATTGGTTGCCTGGGAGCCATTCCACGCAACCCATCCTACCAGCATCACTACAAGAAAGGACAATATTATTCTAAGGTTTGAAAAAAGCCCCTCTTTTACGTTGGATTAGTTCTAACATTGCCCTCTCCAACTCGCAGAATCGTATCCCGGAGATGCCAAATCGATTGCCACCAATAATCGAATTCAAAAGTCCAACGAAACACCGCACGCCATCACCTGCTAATCCGGGGGCGAGATTCAAGTAAGCTATAGGTTGTTTAGAATTAGCGATTCCAAGTGGTTTTGAAAATTGCTGCGTTTGCCCGATAGTTCCCCAAATTTTCGATATTCCTTAACAAAAAATAATGATTACTGTGCGAATCAGACGTAGATACTTACCTAGTTGAATATTCTTACACGCCAGTACTGAATTATAGATTACACTGGCAAACACAGGTTTTGCCATAGAGCTCAAACTAGAAAAAAAAACGGATGATTATAGCTTTTTAACAATTCCTGTGAATTTTGGTGCCCCTATCAAAAATAACCTTTTAATAGACTTAAATGAGTTTTTTCGTGAGCTAACGTAGAAGCGACGAACCGGGCGAGTAATTATTCTACGGCCTTTTGACGCACTTTTGCATTCACTAGAGACACTCAAATTCACAAAAGGCATTCCATGGTAAATAAATTTAAAAAAAATTTCACATGTAATTTCCGATTTCGCTGAAACTTTTCGCAGTCGTTTCTTTTTGATTAAAAAGTCATTTTATGATATCAGTTCTTCATGTAGACTCGCGACTGCTATTTCAAAAGGGCCTACCCAAAATGGTGACTGATGGATAAAAATTTCTATATAAAAACGGCTTGTTTGATTGAAATGTTGTCAGCAAAGTTATAGGTAATGAAGTCGATGTTCTAGAAAAATATATACAATCGAAAACAAGTTTTTACGTGCCAAATAATCAATATATTTTTAAATTTATTTTTTTACACATTGAAGATGACAATATGTACTAATGTCTGTCAAAATTTAGTGATGGTAAGATGAAAAACAAAAAAGCTATTAACGTTTGACTATTTAAACATTTTCACTCTGAAGTTTTTTTTAATTGTTTTCTGTTAGCTACAGATTACAATTTCAAAAATTTATCACAAAAATTTATCGCTATTTTTGTACCGTAAACTGGGGTGACTTTGATCACTTTTTTGATTGTATCTCAAATATTTTCAGAATATACTGAAAACAATATTATTCGATATTTTTAAAATAAGTACTGGCATGCATTGAAAAAGATTCAGTCACTACTTCAAAAGTTTAACAACATTTTTGCTGTTTTTAAATATGCTCTAAAAATTTTACACCAATCATCATTCCGGGGTGACTTTGATCACTTCATTATTTTGATGAATTTGGTGTAACACTTTGCTACTTTCACTAAATTGAACAGTTGAAACGGCTTAAACGAGTTTATAAATATGGAAAGCAATTTGGGGGCCATTCACATTCTAGGTGAACAGTTTATAATGGCGAATGTACAAGATTCATACAAAATTTTTAGAATATATATGAATTGTTATCCACTGAGAGAGAAGGTGGTCTAAAATCATCAAAAACTAGTCCACGAGGAATATGACTTATGAAATTGGCCAAATTTGCATGTTACTTCACGTCTTGGGTTTTTGTTAAGAAGAAATATGTAATACGCTGTGGAGAATTTGGGACGCTGTGGAGAATATTGGGACTCAACATTGCCCTTGAGTAAAAACTTGCAAAAATAACAATAAAATGTATTGTTATAATATTTGTTCATCTTAATAACTAATCTGGGAACAAAATAAAAAAAACTTTACGTATTGCAACTTGTTGTTTTGAATCTGCCTGAACCGATTGTTTGTATGCAACAAAAATCGCCAAAAATACACTTTATTTTCAATTAATATTTTAGCAAGAAAAATACTCTTGAAATAGCAGGAAATGCATGAGTAGTAGCAATGCGAACATATATCCACGCATTCAGTGAAGATTACGACAAGTCCCAAGCACTACGAGCGCTTTTTTACCACATTTTCAAAAAAAGGGGTACAGTGATCAAAGTCACCCCAGTTTACGGTACCATAATCGATAATTTTCATACTGGCCCTGTTGAAATCGAATATGCGTAGCTCACCGGCGAACCAATTTAAACAGCACGTGTAAATTTCAAAAATATGAAAGCACCTGGTGACGATGGAATCTTTAATATTCTAATCAAACATCTCCCTGAGAGCACAATGGAATTTTTAGTGAAAATTTTCAATTGCTGCTTCAAAATTGCATATTTTCCCAAACTATGGAAAAATGCAAAAATTACTCCAATTTCAAAACCGGATAAGAATCCAGCAGAGGTTTCAAGTTATCGACCAATCAGTTTGCTTTCTCCAATAAGTAAACTGTTTGAGAGAATTATTCTTAACAGGATGATGTCACACATCGGTGAAAACTCAATTTTTGCAGATGAACAGTTTGGTTTTCGCCATGGGCATTCCACTACTCATCAATTGCTTAGAGTTACTAATATGATTCGAGCTAACAAATTTGAAGGTTATTTCACTGGAGCTGTCTATGTCTAAAAGAAAGAGCATTCGACAGTGTTTGGCATAAAGGTTTGATTGCGAAGTTGCAAACTTTTAATTTTTCAATTTTCCTAATCAAAATTTTGAAAAATTATCTTACTGATCGAACTCTGCAGGTTGTCTATCAGAATTCAAAATAGATAGATTACCTGTCAGAGCAGGTGTGCCTCAAGGTTCAGTCTTAGCTCCAGTCCTGTAAAACATTTTTACTTCAGATCTTTCTGATTTGCCTCCAGGATGCACAAAGTCACTGTTCTGCGATGACACAAGCATTTCCGTAAAAGGAAAAAGTGTTCGTGTCATACGCAGTCGATTGCAGAAATGTTAAGATATTTTTTCTTCCTACTTGCAAAAGTGGAAAATTTCTCCCAATGCTTCTAAAACTCAAATGATAATTTTTCCCTATAAGACTAGTACTTCTTTCCTTAAGTAGGGGAACAACGGGCAAGACGGTCACCCTAAGGAAATCTTTCATTATTCTGCTCAAAACACAACATGGCTACCAACGGTATTCATAATATTCGACATTGACTAGTGCTTTTCATAAAATAATGCAAACCTTTCCTTTTTAGAGTGATTTTATATTAATTTTCACTAAAATAAAAACAGTCTCGAAAAACCACTATTTCACAACGTGCATATGAAACGGGCCGGCTGTGCTGGTAAGACGGCCCTATGAAAGACTATAGCAAATTTCTTTTCTATACGGGACGACGCGCTGCGCAAAAAAAGCACGTGTTTAAGGCTTACCGTCCGCTGCGCAGATGGAATCATTAACATCATTTACATGTAGCATATTTACAGGTTTTAACAACGTTTTTAATGATGATTTTTATTTCAAATGAGAGTTTATGACTTTAAATTTCATCTCACGTGCTAAGAATGCTGAAAGAAACAATATTAAATGGTGCTATTATCGTTTTCTCAGACTACCCATTTTGCGAACACAACGACTGACCGTCTTGCCCAAGAGGCGAACAATTTTTTGGATCGATGTGATTTCCAAAAAATTTTCACTAAACTATCTTCACCCACATGTTTCAAATATGCTTAATTATTCCAATGTTATTGAAAATTATATTTTTCTGAAGTTTTACCGCAGCAGAAGCTTAAATTCGGCACGGCAAAAACTACATCACATTGCTTTGCTGTTTAGGGTAAGCTTATTTTTATTATTTCTCAAATAACTAACTATTGTTTCAATCTACATAATATCTCGAAACTCACAGAACGCTGTTGGTATGTAACTGGCATAAATGATTTGTGTTATTTTCAATGGTTTATATAGAAATTAGCAACGGACCATCTTACCCGCCCTGTCCGTGTTGCCCGTTGTTCCCCTAAGCCAAACAATAATCACGTTATCAAGATGTATGGGGTTATTTGAAGTTGGTCTGACAAGGTTTAGTACTTGGGACTAATTTACGATAAAAAACTTATTTTCAAAGAGCACATTGAAAGTATACACGCAAAGTGCATCAAATATACGAGATGTTTATATACTCTCATCAATAGAAATTCCAAACTTTGTTTAAGGGGTAATATCTACCAAATGCTCTAAAAAACAAGGCTTTCTTCATGATTTTTTTCAAAGGACATTTGAAATGTAAGGTATATAAATAATATATCATTGGATTAAGCAACTCTTGGAGAATAGAAAAAGAAATTAATTGCTTTTTTTTCAACAAAATGGCGGCTGTGCAGCGTTTGCCGTGAAACGCTTTTTTTAAAAGTTCTTCCGCGGCGAGCAGTAGAAGTCGTGCCCAACTCCACCTATAACCAAAACAAATTTTTTTTTCATTATCTACATAAGTGTCGCTAGTGAAGTACACATGATTATATTTTTAGAATTTTTCTTCGCAAAATGGAAACGGTTTGAAGAAAAAAATTCATTTTCGACAAAAAAATCGACTTGAACTATTTATAACTTTTGTCGTTGTTAATCAATCGCTAAAATCGTGTGTACTTCACTAGATAATCTAATGAAGAAGCTACAGTTAAAATTTCAAGTCAATCGGATGTAAACTTTTCCAGTTCTACTGCTCGCCGATTTTGAAAACATGGTTTTGAGAAAAACGCGTTCAAAGTTTCAATATGCTATAAATCTTTAGCATCGAAATAATAAAGCCCCTAATAATTTTTTTACCTTCAGTCAGCTATCCCTGCGCCGTGAAGTTGTCCTTCCTGGGCTTTATTTTCCTCTTCTCCCTTTTTGTTATCTGATGTAAGGCTGCGCTTAGCCTCTTTCGCGATATCAGACAGGCGATGCTTAGCGACTTTGACGTGGTTGGCGTCCAATCCCACGCAAAACTCGAACTTGTCACTCATATTTGAGTACTTTTTAATATAACTCACAGTTAAAAAGTATAGAAAAACTCAAACAAACAACGCACACAACGAGAACGGCTGATCGACGTAACAAATGGAAATTGGGAGTAAGCACGTGCTGTAGAGACGCTATAACGATCGAAACTTGATGCAGCGACCTCTATACTTCAAATTTGAAACACGATAACGATCAGAGGTAACTTCTGCTAGTTTACAAAGACTCGAAAAACGAGCATCGCCAAAATAATCGAAATATTTGATTTTGGAGCATAAAAGTTGTTCGGAAAAAAATTGATTCAAACGAATTTTGAGTTCAGATCAGTATTTGGGCGATGTAGATTTTGATTCTAGGTTAGTTTTAGCATGATTTGAATAAAATTCTTAAAATGATTTTGAAGCGTCCTCCTTGGTTTGGTACACTCGAATTACATAGACTTACTGGTGTTGATACATCAGAAGCTATGTTAAATAAAATTATCAACAATTTTCGACAAAAATCGTTGCAATCCTCAATTGCTACGATAAGCTCTCTTTATAGCCAATTAGTTAGCAATTAAGTTAGTTGTAAGTTCATTTTCCTTTCTTGACAAGTAGGTTTAAATCCCTACGAATGATAAGTCCTAATTCCGAAAGCAAACAAATCCTAACATTTAAAATTACAATTTTTCTAATAGTGTTGAGAAGTCACCATTTGTGATTGTACACACATACTCATTATTTACTAATATTTATCATAAATACTTAAACTACTCTTATCATAACAAAACAAGAGGAGTAACACATAGTTTATAAAAGCATAAATATTCGAGATTTGGTGTTACCCACGAATTGTTTAATTTTGTGGATATTTTGGACTTTTCCGGTTTTGCAGCACTGTTGAATGATGTTCAATAAAGCTGAAAATATTTTAAAGAAGGGTTTTTGCTGCAATTTAATTGGAAAGCCTACGAACAGTTAAAAGCACACTTTTTACGCACTGTGCTGAATTCCATAGCCGAACTCGTATTTCAGATATAACTTGAGTAGTGATTATTGAATTGAACTTCTGGTTATAAGACATTTGTAAATAAATGTAAATGAATTGAAACCACAATATTATAATAAAATATTCTATTTTCAATAGCTTTCATTGTTAAGAATATGTTTTGAGTGTTAATAGTCAGTTGACCTTTCCGCTCGTTCAATAACTTGACAACTCAAACCTGATTGTTTTTAGCTGATATTCGTTAATTTCAGGCTATAGTTAAAAAGTTATTTGGAATTTCCTATTCATTAATTTGGCAACCTTGTATCGATGACAATTGACCAATAACTTCATAGCGTTACGAAGTTGGTGTGTGCAGAAAATGCTTCCATTCTTTTTTTTTTCTCCGCAAAATATTTTATTTCGGATCGCTTTTTGCGGAAAAAAAAAATGTTATTTTTGCTATGCGAAACGTTGAGATGAGTCACAGAACAGAAGGTCTTCTGTGATTTAAAAACTGCTTAATGCTCAGAGAGTTTTGCAGCGCTCTCTAGTGGTGGAAAGAACGCATTTTAGACGAAAAATAAACAGGCCACTGACTCCGAATTTCTGTAGTAAATTTCAATAATCTGGACTCATTGTGTATATCCATTATAAAATGGCAATCCTCATGAGAAAGGTCAAGAGAGCGGCAAAAAATATGACGTCGTTCGCTGTTCCTATCGGTCTACTTTTACTCTTATTGAAAAACCCTTCACCTGAAGATGACCTTCCGTTCTGTGGATGAGTGGAAAGCAGGTACTTCTTGTTGTGAACATTTTTGTTCGGCATTTTGACAGAAAGTAAATAAAAGCTAGAGTAGCTAAATGAAAAAAAGTGCATTCCAAAAACTCAAACCGGAAAAAAAATGCCCTAGCCATTACCAAAACACGTCAATTTACGTAAGAGTATCGTATAGAAATTGCTCGCCGGGTTAGTCGCTTTAACGTTAGGTTTACGAGGAGAATAATTTAGGTCTCTTGAAAAACGGTAATGGCCAGGCAATAAGGTATATTACAAAGGAGTGGCAGATAAGTTCTCGATATGCGATCAGAGGTGGCGAGTTTTGTGACGTCACAACAATTGTTTACGTTCGGCATTCAGTACGGATTTTCGACAAATTGTACTTTTTTCGAGTTTCTAACGTTTTACGGTTACCAAAAAACGCGAATGCAATCGTGTGGAGGTAAATCATGTGGTGTTTCGGTTTATCAAGCCTAAAAGTTAGGCATAGGCATACATGTTTCTCCCAAAAATCCCGATATTGAGAAACGCTGGCGTTTGCTCTGTCGGGTACCAAATCTTCCCGCAACGTTTTATATTTGTTCACAATATTTTCGCGCGGAGGATTTCGAGCATGGGTTCCAGGCAGATTCCTTGCGCATTTTAGCATCGGAAGGTAATTAATCAATTTATCATTCGTAGCTGTCCAAAAGTAATTGTTTACATTTTAGCCGTTTCAACAATTTCCACACTTTTATCGGTGAATCCTTCATCACGGGCGGAGTAGAGCTTTTAAGGCAACACGAGACAGATGCACCAGCTGTAAAATACGCTCCTTCGGCTTTGTTTGAAAATAAAAAAGAGCTCTTCAACAAACCTGGAATCGCGGAAGAACTCACCCCAAGTGATGAAGAGGACGACATGTGGACCTACAAGCAAGCGACCTCTTGAGAAATCAGATTGAGTAGAGTACGCCATGAATTTATCGCTCTATCGGTTTTGGAAAGTAACCCCGAAATGGGCATTTACACCTATGAAATTGAAGACTCTTCGGAAGACGACTGCTATGAAAAAAAAATTTTGAAGATCTCTCCAATGGTGGGCTAGTTTAGTTAATCTATGACAATACCTGGGAGGCACATGTTGTTCCTGATAATATCATAGTACAACAATATAATGCATTCCATATGATTTCAAACAAAATCTATACATTTTCCTATGTCAAACTGTGTTCGATCTCAGTACGCGAAAAATAATAACACTTGCAACCACGCTCATCTGCCGCTCCTTCGTATATACCTTATTGATGGCTAGGGACACCAAAATTCCCAGGAATGGTTGAATAGATATAATCTTTCATTTTTTCCGGTTTGAGCTTTTGGAGTGCACCTGTGTTGACCAGTGATATTTACACAAACTTCTACTTTCCTATTTGAAATTTTACTAAAAAGAAAAAACTTCGTAGAAATCCGTAGAATCTACGGATTTACACGACATAGTTCTGGCATCTCGATTCGCCAGCCAAATGAATATGAACAGATGAGAATTATTCACTTGGTGCACATCGTACGAGTAACTTCATGTACCGAGTTGCCAGGCGCAGTAGCGCTTTGTTGGATAAAATACCGTGCTAAAGACATCTGAGTTCAAGGGATTGGTATGGTAGCCTTCAAGCGTAACGAACATCTATTTCTGTACCGTTCATCACAAAACTTCCTTTCATGCCGTCACAGTTTGCTTCTACACGCAAAACTTTTCCTTATTACTTTAGAAGCAATAGCGCAAAATTGCCTTTTGGGTAACAAACCTATTACTTTAAAGGCAATAAAATTCTTCCCCAGTCAAGTAACAACACATACTGACATAAATTTAGCACGTGTTACGGGAGTACGACTATCTAATAATGGTCGTTTCAACCACATGCAAGATTTTTTCTGTCGAAAACTGCTTACTTTCCATCTCAAGCAAAAAAAATTACACACCGTCGCATATGTTGCACATGTTACAAGTTTCTTCAATCTCCAATTCATCCGGTGTGCGTGTATTAGTTCGCATACGGAGTAGAGAAAAAATATGACAAGAGCTGCCAAGCAGCATTTTCCCCGTCATAGAGTATGCATACGTTGATGATTTCAAAGACTTGAAATGCGTCTTTAAATGACATCACGATCTGTAAACTGCGTTAGAGTAAAACAAAAACATTCGCTTTCCTGCAAGATATCTAAAACACATACACATTGGTTCATGGAAACTCATTTGCACCTGTTTGAAAATACAATACTCGTGCCTATCCAGACAATATTCGCAACTTCGACAACTCTGGTCAGACAGTATTACATATTTCCATTTCATGTAAACACTGGGGGACGAAACGAAAGTGTTTCTAATTAGACATTTGAGGTTGACGGGTGAGATTCCCATTATGTGTGGATGAAGGGAAGCAAAAATGAATCTGATCGTTGCATCAATACAAATGCAGCGAGTGAAGTCTTGCTAACACATGCATTGCGGTGGGTGCTTGGCTGTATGTTCTCCTCCAGAAACACATACAAGCGTGTGGCCTTCATAATTTTTATTACTTTTTGTTTGTTACTATTTGTGTATAATGCGCAGTCATAAGACACAATAAGTAATAAAAAATTGCCCTAAAGTAATAAAATGTTCCCCGTTTGCGTTGGGTGTATTTGTTTTGGGGCAAAACTATTGTACAAAATATCACTTAGAATATCACGTTACATACAAAAATCTTGAGAAATTGCTCAAAATTATCCGATATGCTGTCAATAACTGCAGTCAACATATGGTCGGTTTGCCCGAATCAACATAAGATAAGGGTAAACTGACCATTTTTCGGGTGCCAGTGCCAGTGATGTTGGTAACGCGTCAAATGTATGGTAGCTGACAGTGGTGCCATCCCCGTGTCTAAGATTGCGGTTTAGAGTCCCGTCTGGATGTTCTATATTTTTTTCTAAGCCAAAGTTACATCCTCAAAAATTTCGATCCCGTCTCTCCCCCCTTCAACCCTTACACAAAGATTTATTTCATTGTGTATGACATTCAAGCATAACGAGCACTTTAGTTTTTTCCCTCGTAGGAGACTGAACCACTGCGACCATATCTATTGTGGTAGAGCACTTTAGTTATACTGACAAGATACAAAAACCCGTTAGCTCGCGCATCCAGAACAGTTGCTCCACACTTAAAAATGAAACGAGGCAATTCATATCAATCCAGTCTTCAATCACTTTCAAAGCAGCCATAAATTTAAAAATCAATTTGTTGGATAGTACAGAAAACGTTATTTTATTGTTGTTTTGTTAATTCATTAAAGAGATGATATATATTCAGATATTTATAATACATATTTAGTTATTTATTTGAGTAAAAAAACTAAATAATTTTTTCATCATTACAGATATTACACACAGCCAGGAAAGCCAGCCAATCCGGTAGTCGAATCGATACCACTGTTGAGCATCGAGAAACCTTCCAAGCCGGGACCCTCCAAGTTGGGTCTGAACGCTAAGATCGCTCCAACCGCTTCCAAGTCGCCAATCAATAAAACCAACATGGCTACTGGTAAGCCGGTCACCACCTCACTGATCACCGCCATAGGGACACCACCCAGAACACGGGTAATTCCCGCGGGCATCACACCTTCCACCAGCCAGTCCAGTGGCGTTTGCAAAGTTATCAGCAATAGCGGTACTAGCAGTAGTAGTAGCAACGGCGGAAAACACAATGGCAATAATAATAACAACAGCAACAGTAATAACAATAGCAGTAGTAATGTTAACACCAAGCAAGATGAAAAATATGACAATAAAAAGAATGAAACAATCGAAAAGAAGAAAAAAGAAGAAAAACTCAAGCTCAAAACGGAAAAGGAAGCTCGAAAGGTAGGTGGCATAAACGTGGCAGCACAATATTAAAACCTATAAGATTTTCCCATCCCCGATAGGAGGAAAAGCGCATCGCAAAGGAGGAGGAGAAATTGGCGAAAATGCTTGCTAAAGAGGAGAAAAAACGCGGAAAGAAAGAAGCAAAAGAGTTGCTCTTGGTAAACGAGGGAGGCAGCCGGAAATAGGACAGTTTCCGGTGGCGGACGTTTTTCACCAGAAGTTAGAACGGAGAGAAAACTGCCGAAATTCGTCCGTGGAACTAAAACTGCATTTAGTTAATAAACGAGCCAATAAGGACTGCTCCTGTATAAATCACTACAGAAAATCGTGCAATATCATCTAATGATACTCTTAGGTTGTAAATTCATCCTGACCGAATGTGAAACTAAATAATTCTCGCAAAGTAGAATTCCACCGCAAATTAAAAATTTTAACCCGAAACCCGTCGTAAACCAAAGCAGGTTGTTTGGCAATGCAAATCGCACCCATGATTAGAGTTTTATCATGCATATAATAAAAGAATAACATATCAAACACTTCGCTGCTTCCTGTCTAAGTATTTACATATGTCACTACAAGTGATTCATTTTAGAATAGTTTTTCTAATATTTTTTCCATCAAGAGTTCCATAAATAACAATCAAATAGTCAATTCGGCCATTCGTTATACAGTGATCAATACTAAAGAAACATTAAAAACAACGGTAACACTGCTATTTCGTTCTGATCGGAAATATTCTTACGTACACGTGCTTCTCTAGACAAAAGTACTAATAGTCAATTTCATCTGTTTTTGAAAAATGATTTGGCGAAAAAGTTTTTTAGTCAGGATGTTTGAAAAAAAATATTATGTTTCAAGTGAGAAGTATACTGAGTACTCCTTAAAATAGTCATCAACAATACCTTCACCTTTTTACTTATATTCCACGCACATCCCAGAAAACCGATGCTCTAGCCTCGCCAGCCTTCTTCAAAGTCGTTCGATCCATTTATTTAAAAATACTTTCGTCTCAAGTAGTGGTTTGAATGATTATGGTTATGAATTGGCACTCGCTGGAAAGAACCTCCCGACGGTCCAGACGGTGATCGATCATCATTTTGTGAATTTTTTCAATATTTGTAACAGCTCTATCGTCCTGGTTCAAGCTGTACCATGCGCTTTTATAGTGTTGTGAGGACTATTTTCGATATTTACTGTCAGCGTTTACTGTTGATGTGTAAGCATGTACTAAACATCAAAAAACCTTCAAACGTCAAACTTAAGCTTTCTAAGATTGACGCTTCCAAAAAAAATCTTAGCAACCAACGCCATTGTTGAATCGAAGCACTCAATCTTACGTAAGGCGAGTGGTTTAGAAACAGTTTTAAAAGACGCAATGTACTGTTTTGAAGGCACTGACTATTTCTAAACGATTGAGGCACGTTAGAAGCAATAAGAATAAGGCAATTGTATATAATTTCGTTCGAAACTGGATTCGCATTGGTCCGATTTAAACTACACAAACTGAATCATAACATTATGGTGAATATAATAATAGGGGTCTTTAAGTAGAGCTCGTATACAAACACCTAGCCGTGAACTGTGTATCTCTCATTACTCGTCAATGGATGTGGTGGTTTTTACGACTGGGTATTCGTATACGAGCTCGATGTGAAGACCCCTAATATATTTCTGAAGCCTGGCCTACAATATGCACAACGCCAGCAATAACAAGTGTTTATTTAATAATCGCCTACTGGCCTACTACCAGATTGATGCAAAAACGTAACGCTTCTATGACAGTAACGCTACAGAGACATTGACTTTTTAATTTTGTTTCAATCCCCTGTTATTGAATACTTCTCAGATTTGCTGCGAGTTTGTAAACATCATTTATTTTTTCAAATAATTTTATGTTGTTTGTTGGACAAATAGAATTAACCAGAAGTGAAAATAAACCTATAGTACTCTGTGCTTAAGATTATTTCAATTTTTCTAACTGTTAACCGACGTATGTATTTATGTCGACCTCAAATGACTTCCTTCAATTGTATTAAAAATTTGCATTCTAAACAAATTACTGTGAAACGAAAAGATCAAAACTACCTTTTTTATAGATTATATATTTCATTACCGTGATATTTTTGTGAACAAACATTTTCATCGACTTTTTGTGTAATCTATAATGCATCGAAATTCTTAATATCGAACAAAATATGAATAATAAACAATTTTTGCTATCCATGTTATTTGAACTTCGATCATGAATTCCAGCGCAATTATTTCTGCCTTTTTAACTTTGTGTTCAATTAGCGAATTTTATTGAATTTTAGCCGGCTTTTGGGGTTCAGGGGGGCCATGGCCTCCGATCCCGACACTTTTGGGGTCCCCACAAATGTTTTCTTTTCATCACTTATAACTAATAGAAAATCCAAGAAATTTTGTGAAACTTTAAAACAAAAGAAATTTCAATAAAACTAACACAACCCTTCTATAATCTTCCTTCAACTTATATTTTTCCTTCATTGAAATTTCGACAATTGAAAAGAGAGCCCCCACAAGGTACATGGCCCCCCGGGCCCCAGTACCCTTTATCCGACACTGATAGCGAGCTTGCGTTCATTAGTAAGCTAGTTTTAATAGCATTAGATTGTACCTCCGTAATTGGGTTGTTTAGCTATATCAGTATTTTATATCATCTGAAAGAGCTGCATTTTCTGCTGTTCTTTTCAAAACGTGATTTTCAAAAATTTTCTATCAATTTTTAAATCACCAATTCGAACTGCTCGAAATCTGCTAGAAATAGCTACAATGACAGTTCGCCCATGTATAAACTGTCATTCAAGCGGTTTAGAGCGATTTTTATTCTTCATTTAAAAATCGCAGGACAATGATATCAAATTTCAAAAAATCACGTTTTGCTCACAAAATTACACTCTTTTGGCTGATATATAAAAATCAGCAATCCGTGAATAGCTAAACAACCCAATTGGAAACGATTGTTCAAAATTAAAAAAAAAGATCAAAAGATTCCGAAACAAAGTTTGAATTTTAGATAAATGTTTTTAATATTATATATTGGTCTAAAAATTAACAAAATAGTTGAACTTATTATTTTTGAAAAATTTCGTGTTACTATTTTATAAAAGTCTAAAACTACAATTTAGTCGGGAATGGCATTTCAATCTTATCATTAATTTTAAAATAAGTATTTGTCTAACTGCTGGCTTTTATATGCTTCAATTATGTACACCTATTAATTAAAATTACTGGAAAATTTTAAACATTACCGTTTTCCTGTCAATTTACGAAGAGTGTTAGGCTTTTCGCAATGACTTAATGATCAAGACTTTCAGCTGTCTTAAATTTAGTGTGAACCAGTACTAGAAAAGATCACATTTACAATTCGACATATTTGACCTCCTTCATACAAAATCATAGTTTTTCGACCAAATATAGGTTACATTTTGATACGAAGTCATAAATTAGTTGAATTAAAGATTGTTAATTTATGCGAACAACCCACTAAACCATTAAGCCAGTATTCACATTTTAGGTTCTACATAAAATGAGTCAGTAGCAACAAATCAAACCTGTCACTACATTTTAATTCATTTGCAACTTTTGAAACTTAGACTTAAGATCTGAACGTATGTTACGGCAAATTTGGACACTGCATAACTTCACAGACATCATAGAAAATAGTGCCGCTGTGATATTTTATCTGTTCAAAAAGCAACTAGATTTAAAAAAGAAATCCTAAATTGAGCAATATAATAATATAAAAAAATTAAATAAAATGATTGAAACACAGCAGCAGATGAGTGAGATAGAAAACGCTCAAAACAAAAATGCATGTAATATAACTAAAAAAATGATGATAAACTATTCCGAGATCGCAAATGTATGTACCAACTGAATTGAATAAACAGTTAATGCAAATAAATAGTAAATGCATAGGGAGTGAGTAAATTACCAATGTTACATTTCTTCATAAGAAAGTAGATTTGATGTTCGGCTAACCGAACAATCACGTCCCAAGTGAGCAATAAATTGTAGCACCTTAATCTAAAGCAAACATAGAAAAGTTATATACCGAACAAGAATCATTATTTGAGGGGTTTTTACTTCTGTCCTACACAATAGTTGCCAAAAATTACCGAGCGCGCAAAGAAAAGTTTATGTACTTCTACTTAGAACGCATTTATCTTGTGGCTGGGATTACTAAAGCTGCTTCAAAATAATTTGCTAAAAAAAATTAGTTGAACCACTAATTGGTAACAGCTATGTACAATGAGTTAGTGCTGAGCAGAAAAGACAGAAATGATCTAATGATTTAATGCATCGATGTCTAAAACAACTTTAAAATATAAATGAAAGCTAAATGGTTACATAAATGCCTCACATTCTTCACTTTCGAAGTTGGCATTTTCTTAGAAAAATGGACAAAAACCCAGCACTAAATACAATATGAATTTCTTTACTGAATCGCACAAAAAACGCATAAAATCTGGGCTTATTAAGCATATTCTTGAAAGCTGTTGAAAAAAATTCTTTAAAGAAACCCGCATTCGCAAACGCTCAGGGAATTTCAACCCAACCATAAAATGAATGCGCATCTAACTTGAAAGATGTGAACACCAAGCTCTAAAATCGTGGTCAATTCAACGAGAAGAAATTGTTAGTAACATCCATTACCTCCCTGTAAAATGATAAATTATGACAAACCAACAAACAAACCCATCCTATTATGAAATAAAGATTACTGGTCATTTCAAAATACGAATGATTTTAATCCGACAGAGAAAGTTACGATTTTAACAATGTTTCAAAGTTTATATAAATAAAAATCTGAATATCTCGGACGATTTTTTAAATATCTTTCTTCGTCTAGTGCTACTAGAACAATAGAACACTAGGGTAAAGAAAAGAAATCTTAAAAGTTCTTTGCATCTTTATTTTTTTTATCATAGAGACTGGCAAATGTTAGTGATTGTTAAATGTTTCTAATACAATGTAAACTTATTATAGGAATGGTAGAAACACACTGGCTAACGTAAAATGTGATCAAATAAACAAACGATGTTACCGCTAAACTGTTGTATAAATTCATTTCTTTTGCAATGAATACAGGCATTTATAATAGAGTTTCCTACCGTGTTTTTCACTAACCCTTGAACGAATGTGTCTCAAAAACTCGACGTACTACTGCATACGTTGCGCCACAAAGTTTTGTTCGCCCAAACGAGATCTTTGAGTTTTTCAGGATCAGCCTCATTTTTTTCTTTCTTTGGGGTTTGTGACTATTGCTAATCAAAAAACGGTATTGATGCAATCTTTGAATACAAAATAGGGGGTAATGTAGTGTGCCACCACGGGGTGCCCCTGGATAACGTATAAATTTTAGAAATTCTGATGTTCTGGATAAAAAAATAAAAGACGGCAAGCAAGTCTTCGAACAGAAGTATAGAGTCATTCGATGGCCCGTAGAATACCGTGTATGTCTGTTGGGGTTTAAACACAAATTCTTCAACTACAGCTTTATCAACTGATACTCACAAACGATGAACCCGACGATGCCAAGGACAGGTTCTACGAAAAGCTAGAGCAAACTGTTGGAGAGTAACCTCCGATCGTAGTAACTCACAACCATTACCCCAGTGTCCCGGTTATCTCTAGTAACCGTTATTTAAATGTGATAAGCAGTAGCAATAAATTTTAATTCTTTGATCAGAGTTCGACCAATTCACAAGTGTTTTATTTCCACTCTACAGGTGGTTATGGGCCCAGAATTTGGCCAAGCCTGAAACTTTTCGAAAAAGTAATCCCGAGAGATTTAACGGTGCATGTCCAAACCAGCGGTGATGGAATCGGAACATGTGGCGGTTCTGGCACTGGTGTTGAAAGCGAAACGAGCGGAAGGCGTCAAACGTCGGCGCAGGTGGAGCGGGGGCGTCAAACGTCGGCGCAGGTGGAGTTGTACAGCGGTCCGGAGGAGTTGTAGGTGCCTTTGAAAACCCTGTAAACTTTTCATTCATGGAAAAGTTGCGCGGACCTAAAAATTGCACTGGTCGACAAAATGAAAATAAAGTGTATTCCAAAAGCTCAAACCGGAAAATATGAAAGATTATAGGCACACTTCAAGTCACAGGTGAAGCCACTAGAAAGACTGGTAGTCGATCCGGATAAGAGTGATCGAGTGCTGGCCGTAATTTGCCTGAGTGTGGAGCAGAATAACCTCAGCCTGGTAAAAAAAAAAACAGCAAACAAAGCGTGGGAACGTTCCACGACGATGAACTGATACGGCGGGACAATTGGACAAGTTGACGTCGGTAAAGTTGGGGAAAATTGTTTCCGTTGAAGACTACGTCGGCGAGTTGAACATTTGAACATTTTGAAGCCTAAGCGAAATTGGATTCGAGGCAAACGATCAACGGTTGGCGTCGTTATTGTTGAAAGGGCCTCCAAGTGCTATAGCAATCCAATTCTGGGATAGAGTTGAAGGCAGACACTGGGAAAGCTAATATACTTTAAGACGCGAAATGGCCGTTGAAGAGCTTTGGAACAGACCCTGTCCCTCCTGTCAATCCTCTGTTAATTCTTCAGTCCCGCCTCACCCCAGGCTTTATCCCAGCAGTTCTTTTTTTGTCTACTTTCGGCCAAAAGCAGGATTAAATTCAAAATCGCTTAACATCTTGCAAATCGCGAAAGATCTGACGTCACGCTACAAGAACGTGACCGAAATTTCAAATGTAATGTGCGTTGTGTATAGTAAACTGAAGGTCAAGTTCCGAATCGGAATGTAGCACCCAAGGCATAAAAACTGCTCGAAATGCCTTAAATGAAATTTTCCCATGTATATGGCATATGGGAGAACTGCCATTTAAGGCATTTCGCGCAGTTTTTCTTTCTGCGTTTAGAAATCTAAGGACAACGATAAACATTTTATTAAAATCACGTTTTGCTCAGAAAATTGCACTCTTTCAGCTGCAAAATGAGAAAACCGTGTAAATCTTTACGACCCAATTCAAAATAAAAGATCTTTACGCCATTGATACAAAAACTGTTTTGAAATTTATTTTGTCCAGTTTTAGATTCCGATTATTGTTTCCAAGATTTTAAGTTTCATATTTATTATTGGGAGTGAGTTGATTAGGCGTCGTACGCAAATTACGTAACGCATGAAGGGGGGAGGAGGGTTGAGTCTGCGTTATTTATTGTTACGTAGGGGGGAGGGGAGGGCGGTAGTAGAGGCAGTTACGTAACTGTGATGTTTGCTCGAAATTTAAAATTTCGGTGGGGGTTCAGGCTGATCAGCGTTACGTAATTTTAGGGGGGGGGGGGGAGTCATGTCGAACGTTACCTATCGTTACATAGGAGGGGAAAGGGGTCTGAAATCTTGATTTTTAGCATTACGTAATTTCTGTACGACGCCTTAGACCGATTCACGAGAGCAAAAGCTTCTCGTTAAACCTTTTCAGTCAGATCTTTTTGCATACATGAGACTCTAAACCAAGCTACTAGTGTACCTTCACTCTCAACACGTATTAGAATTAAGAGTAAGAATGGTTTGTGAATAAGTTATACACATATATCTGTCGAGAGGATGATTGTATGTAAAAAAGATCCAATTATTTGCCGAAACCCGGGATTGAACCGGGGACATTTAGATCTTCAGTCTAACGCTCTCCCAACTGAGCTATTTCGGCAGTCTTACCAAGGGCTGTTCACATGAGTTGTTTCTGGATTCAAACCGTCATGATTGCCATGCTAGGTGTATTAAAATATGAAAATAAATTAATGACGCATTCACACATCGTTTCGCTGTGTATGGAGGAGATTCGAGATAAGAAATTGATTGACACTTTCATTATGTTTATAGTATCACGCTGTTCACGGGTTGATTATCTAACTCTCAGAAATGATCCCTGCCGGCCACTCATGGTATCTAGACCTGTATACCGGCGGCATAGTGAATGCATTGGTCGATCTTACTTTGATAGGCAACCGGAACTGCGCTCTTGCAGCCATAGCCTCCCAGCTTGTGGATAGCGGCATGATCTAAGCAATCGATGATTCCATCCCCGTTGCAATCCTGCAAAGAGTAAGTTTTGTGAAAGTATGTCACATGAGGGAATGGCCATCAACGATCAATAATTGTACTGAGCAACTTAGCCAAAAGACGAAGCAGCAAGAACTCGTTTTGAAACAGGTCCTAGCTGGGTTCTCTTTACAACTACTTCTGTTTCACGGTCATGGGTGGAGATCGCATATTAGTAAATGGATGCTGTTGCAGATTCGACCAGTCATTCTTACCTGACCAAACTTCCTCATGTAGCCTTGAACAGTTCGGGCGGCGCAAAGAGCGTCATTAGCGCAGTTTGCGTATGCTAGAATAATTGAAAGCCAGTTAAAATGTATTTATAATAAAGATTATCGATTATTGGTCACATACATAGTTGTAATTCTTGTTGATGAGTATCATAAATCGTAGTTAGTGTACCATAATCTATGATCGTTTAAGTAATAATTTTGAAATTATAGGTACACAATTCAGGACTAATTTACGATCATTGCGCCAATAACAGTGCTTCACGCCAAGCATATGATTTATTTTTTCAACCTTAGAAACCCACGCCGCTTACCTCCTTGTGATTCCGGTGCATCGCCCTGTAGAACCGGTTTGCCAGCGTCGGCCCAGTAAGCCCAGGTAATTCTGAACATTCCGCAGGCATCACCGGTGCAGCGAACAGACGGATCGCATCCGCTGGACGCATCGCAAATACATCGCAGGCATACCTCGGTCACTGGAGTTTCCTCGTATTGTGTATTCACTGCCGTTAAAAAAAAAACACAGATGTAAATTATTACGCATATACATTTTTTTTTACCAGACAGATAGGCAGCGGCAAATAGTTATGCAGTTTAATAATAGCATTGCATTTGAACCTGGGCGCCGCGCGTCGACTCTTATTCAAAGGTCGCTCAATGCAAATCAATAAATGAACTTTTTTGACATATGACTATGTCTTTCTTTAATATAGGGTGTGGGACTAGTTCGTCAGGGGTTTTCTTCGTCATAATTTTTGCTTCATTCTAATGATAAATATATGACGAAGAAAACCCCTGCCGAAGTAGTCCCACACCCTACTGCTAATAACTTCAAGAAAACTGAACAGGTCAAAATAAACGTTATCAACCGAGATTGAATCCAGACCAGCTGGGATTGTGGAATATTACCCTAACATCACAGACAAACAGACGTGCCACTCGATGATGATTTCATCGACCAGAAAAATAACGGTTATTTTGAAATTTTGCTTAGCGGGTAATAATGCCGCTAGTGTCGCTATAAGCAAGTGTGTACATTCATTACCAAAGACGAAAACCATTAGTAATGCCGCTGGTGTTGATTTAAGCAAGCGTGCACACCCATTAGCGAAGACAAAAACCGTTTTACGAGAAAAAGTTAGTAGGCAATAAAAACACATGGTGGCACATGAGTATAACGTTTCGAATAAGGACGAAGATTTTTCAGGATTTTTCTTCGAAGAGGCACGTCTGTTTGTCTGTGCTAACACCAAGTTGACATTTGAGCTAAATTTCTGGTCTTTGAGCTACCTGTTTAAGAGAGCCTTTTTCATTTATCTGTTGCGATAAAACATCAAAGAAATTTCGAAAACAGTAACTCATTGGAAAAAATGTTAAAAATTTTACTGAATAGATCTTTCTCGGAATGAATGAGAAAAAAAAATCTGGTACTGAATGTGTGTTTAAATCATTTTTAATTCTTTAATATACATATTTTTTATTGCAAACATTGCAGAAAATACAAGATAAGCCCATTTCTCGGCCTAATAAATAAACGTTGCGTGATGAGATATGACGGAACAAAAACTAAAGATGTGCGTGTGCCACAGCTTCACACACATTGACCATCACCGGTTACCACTTTATAACTGACCAGAGCCGGTGGAGCATTGTGCAATTTATTTATTAATTGTTGCTTAGGATTAGCTGTTCGATGTGCATCCCCAATAATTCATGCCTGAATCGAAACGTCACTTTTCCGCATGAAAAAATATCGGATTCAATTACACGAAAAGGTGACGGACAAGCAGTTTTTTTAATTTTTTTGGTAATTCTGGAAATTTTTATTAACTCTTTCACACTACTAAATTTGATGATCCGAAAGAGCATGTACCAAACAGTATGAGAATTACTTTTCTCTTTTGAAAAATTGCTTAAGCGAAATATTATTTTTTACCGTTTGATTTCAATTGTTTACATTATTTTCAATTATATTTTTTAAATCAAAACGAATAAAAATTGGCGATAAGAAGCAATTTATAGGTTTTGCAACTAAGTTATATCTCACAAGCAGAGTTTTCAATATTTTATAAGAAAAAATTACATTTGTTCATAACATTAATAAAATTGGATTAATTTCACCAATACATTGTTCTTAACCTTACTCATTTATAACAACACACACCGATGCAAAATAATTAAATATTATAAATTTACTAAAAACCGGAAATAAATTTTAGTCAAGAACCGTTAGGCTTGAGGCTACGAAAATAAACTTCAAAGCAAAACAGACAGAACAACAACCACAGTAGACTTTATCGCGCCTTGACCTTCGTTCATGGGACAACGCATGCTGACCATAAGAACGTAATAACACGATCATAAATCCTCTAGTCAGTGATTCCCCATTCCAACAACGTCTGCTACTCACCAAGATGGGACACATCTGCAGTCACCACAGCGATAAGCAGGAGCAAAACTCCTGCCAAACAAACGATCACTTTACTGTACATCCTGGTAAAGTACTTCACAGTTCACTTCTAAAAAATGTATTTCTACTTAACGCGTATGTTCTCAACAAACGACCGTTCAAACTGATGCGATCTTCGCGACTGATTCACAAGCACGATCGTCACAGGAGGGAAGTTTACTAATAAGGTACTTTCAAGAAATATATTCAACATTTTCGTTGTCGTCGTCTCACTCGAAGCGCTCAAAGTCGCAGTCACACGATCTGTGGATCATACAGAGTGACCGAAGTCAACAGGAATGACGTCATCTTTGTTCTACTAGCAGCACACACTGCCCGGCGCACTCGATCGCTTTCGTATACATGCTCAGCCGGGGACTTGAAATTCCTGTTCCCCCACCTACGTATGAATCTGCTTTCTATTGATGGAGCACTATTGATAACCCACCACCCGAAACATTTGAATCCGCTATAAACCCATTCTTTCCTCGTGTGCCTCGTTCAGTTAGTTGTTACCAACCCGGTGGCATCACTGACGTTTACGTACAACATTAGTGAAGCCAGCATTAGCTGGATCACTGGATCAATTTCACATGCAATTTGACAGCTGATTCATACGTGCATACAGTGTCGGTGTTCAGCTGCAGTGTGTTTATGTGTTGTTTTCGGGTGATGTATTTATTGCACATAACGTCGAGTGCTTTGCTTGATGAAACAAAAAATGAATGCGTTGCATCATTATAGAGTGTACGCAACGTTTATTCATGCCGATTTCGAACGGCGGTGTTTCTTGCAGGCGGCTGACATCGCGCGATGATTTAGGGATTAACAACTCAACGCATATGTAAATGAGATAGTATATCAACGCTACCTTTAAACATTAACAAAGTTAAGCTAAGCTTTTATTTACATGAATAAATTGATTCGAGCGCATAATTCTGTACAACATATATTATGCTTCGTTCGTCATGCTTACACTGCTGTGTGAACAAACCTTCAAAAACATAGATGAGACTAGCGCCACTGTCTTTCACGGCAGCTACAGGAAACAAGGCCGATGCCACCGGGTTGGTTGTTACCCACAAACCGAATCATCACATCGTTATCTAAATGCAGTTGTAGAAGCTCAGCTCTAGGGGCTCGTTCTTCGATTATATCAATTCTAGTAACGGTTTCCTATTCTCACTTTTGTAAAATTTTCAAAATAACCACGCCTGATCGGCATACGGTTTCCAATAAATGAACGATGCATTTTTGAAAAGTGACTATGAACCGTTCACTCTTTCCTACGAATTTGTTCAAATGCACGGGTGGCTCACGATGATTACCTTGCAATTTTCAAAAAGAGCAGGAACATCGAACATTTATTAAAATTTTATCGGCCAATCATATGAACCGGTCTAGGAGGAAATTCAAGTCTGGAAAAGACAAGAAATATGTTTAAGCGCGAGCATAGCGTAGCATATTTGATCGCTCGTGAGTTGCCCGCGATTGATCAAGATCAGCTAAAATTGAACATCAATTGAGGGAGGGATTTTGGGAATGTTAGTTTGATTCTTGCTGCTACATGAGACCGGCAAATCGTAGGCATCATCCACAAGTATCAAAGGAATGATTTATTGTCAATGGAAAAGGCATTAATCTGGATCCACCGAGGTTAGTGATATGATCTTTGTTATACGAATTAGCGCGCGATATTTATACTGTATGATCTATGGGAATCTGGCCAGCAGGAGACGATAGTTCTGGTATGTATTACAGACGGTATTATATACATAGGTATACGTAAACAGCGAGGTCAAAAATTCCAAATGAACCTTCAAATAGTGGCTCCAAGTGTGCAAAGTAAACATCCTCATGTGTGTTACTTTTTGTACAGAATATGCGTTGTAATCAGTATAAATTTTGTATTAAACCTGAATTATGCTTTCAAAGAAAAATGTGTTCATCATGCTCGATATTATAAGTGATGCATTAAAAATGAAAAATATTGTGGTGGAACAATCTCAAAATTTAGCAACCTATTCTTGCGAAGTTTATATTGCACTTCCAGTGCGTATTTATTGCACTTCCAGTGCGTACGAAAAGTCACGCGAAATTGAATTTGGTTACCAGAATTGTTTAAAATAGAATTTTTTTTCTTTGTGCCTAATTTTTTTAAGATCTAGTCATGCTTATTAAATTATTATTTACAAGTACATTTAAAAGGTAGCCTTTAAATCATTTGTATCTACCGCGTTACTGTCACTCATAATATCTATACCTATAAAAATGCAGTCCGGTCTGCCTGTCTGTCTGTCTGTCTGTCTGTCTTTCGGTCTGACCCATATAAGCTCGGAAACTATCGAACCGATCGACGTGAAAATTTGTATTTTAAGGGTTTTAGGGGCCGAGAAAGGTTCCTATGATGGTTTGAGACCCCTCCCTCTTCTGGAAGGGAGGGGTCCCATACAAATGAAACACAAATTTCTACACATCTCAAAAACTAACCAAGCAAATGGAACCAAATTTGGTATGTGAATGTTTTAAGGAGTAACAAATATGTCCATATTGGTTCGACACCCCTCCCTCTTCTGGAAGGGAGGGGTCCCATACAAATGAAATACGAATTTTGCACAGCTCGAGAACCAATCAACCAAATACAACCAAATTTGGTATGTGAATGTTTTTAGAGGTAACAAATATGTCCATAATGGTCTGACTCCCCTCCTTCTTCTGTGAGGGAGGGGCTCCAAACCAATGAAACACAAATTTCTGCTTATCTCGAGAACTAACCAACTAAATGAAACCAAATTTGGCAGGTTAATGTTTTTAGGGGTAACAGATATATCCATAATGGTTAGACACCCCTCCCTCTTCTATAAGGGAGGAGTCCCATACAAATGAAACTCAAATTTCGCACAGCTTGAGAAATAATCAAGAAAATATAACCAAATTTGGCAAGTGAATGTTTTTAGGTGTAACAAACATGTCCATAATGTTTCGACACCCTTTCTTCTTCTGGCATGTCTTCAAATACTATTTCGAAATCCAAGATTCCGACTTTCGGTTTCCGAAAAACAGCAGCAAATGACCAAATACCACCCAACATGGGTATTTCCGGAATTGTTATGATGCACTGAAGCCACAAATCGACCTCAGACAACATTTTGAAATGTAAGATGGCGACTTCCGGTGTCTGAAAAACAGCCAAAAATGACATAATACCACCCAATATGAATGTTTCTTTAATCAGATTGACGCTCAGAGGCCAGAAAATGTTTCCAAATACCATTTTGGAATTCAAGATGGCGACTTCCGGTTTCTGAATAAAAGCGGCAAATTACCAAATACCACCCAATATGGGTATTTCCGGAATTGTTAAGATGCACTCAAGCCACAAATCGACCTCAGACAACATTTTTAATTGTAAGATGGTGACTTGTGGTGTCCGGAAAACAGCCTAAAGTGACCAAATACCACCCAATATGAGTATCTCCGGAACCAGAATGTTGCAAGGAGCTAAAAGTTGACCTCAGACACCATTCCTCCTGCCAGCTACACCTAAGATGGCAGGGAGTCGAAATTGCTGCGATTGAGAAGGTTCGGTGGCCTAATTCCGGAGAAAGCGGATTGCGTGCAGTAGACACTATTGCACACACTTCAAATTCGTCAACTACAGTTTAATCAATACCTACGCACCGATAAACGACAAATCCAATGACGTCAAAAATGAGTTCTATGAAAAGCTGGAACGAACCTATGGCGAGTGGCCAAAATACCACGTTAAAGTCGTCATCGAAGATGCAAACGCATAGGTTGGGAAGGAGGAATTCTTCCGTCCGGTTATTGGAAGGCATAGCCTTCACTCGTTGGTAAATGGCTGGACACGTGTAACTTCACGTCCAGCAACTCCTATCCCAACCTCCACGTGGTGCCGACCGGAATACGAGTAACCTTAGCGGAGATCGGGTAACCAACCCCGGTGGAAACTATGGTCGTATGCTGACTGGGAAGGGGGTCGTACGCGGCTGTATCCCCATAGGGGCGACGTACAATAGCGTCTGACCCGGAGAATGCGGCTGAATTATGAAATGCTGTATCCTGCCAGCTACACCTAAGATGGCAGCCCCATCAGCAGGATGTAGGTATCGCGACCCTGGTAAGGTAGCATACCGAAACCTTTCATCAACCACGAACAACGAATTTGGAAATACAGAACCGATCAATCGGCAAAGACCTAGGCTACGAACACGGAAAAAGATTAAGGTAAACGATTGGAAATTGGGTACTTGGAACGTCCGATCTCTCAATGAACCGGCGCAGGCTGGCTTGCTTGCTCGAGTACTACAGAGGCAGGGAGTCGAAATCGCAGCGATTCAGGAGGTCCGGTGGCCAAATTCCGGAGAAAGGGAATTCCATGCAGTAGACCCTATTGCACGCACTTCTTTCAAGTACCACATCTACTACAGTGGCGGCAAAGCAGCGGAACGGGGCGTCGGTTTCGTAGTAAATTCTAAAATTCTTCAACTACAGTTTTATCAACACCTACGCACCGACAAACGACAAATCCGATGAAGTCAAAGATGAGTTCTATGACAAGCTTGAGCGAATCTATGACGAGTGCCCAAAACACGACGTAAAAGTCGGAGACGCAAACGCACAGGTTGGGAGGGAGGAATTCTCCGTCCGGTCATTGGAAGGCATAACCTCCACTCGTCAACCAATGAAAACGGCCTGAGGCTGATGAACTTTGCCGCGGCCAGAGGAATGGCCATATGTAGCTCCTATTTTCCACGTTTGAATATTCGGAAACCCACCTGGAGGGATCCAAATGGAGAAGCCTGCTCCCAGATCGATCACGTACTGATTGACGGTCGGCACTTTTCGGATGTTACTGATGCTAGGTCTTTTCGGGGACCAAACATTGACTCTGACCATTATCTCGTCGTTTGTAAGATCCGCGCACGGTTGTCGAACGGGCTGAAATCTCGCACAGAGTGGACGACGCGTTTCAACATTCAGCGGTTGAAAGCTGATGGCGTGGCAGCAGAATACGCCAGAGAGCTGGATCAACGGTTCGCAGAACAGCAGTAAGAAGGAGTGGAAGACATAAATGGGCTGTGGAGCAGTATCCACGGCGCCATCGAAACGACGGCGAGAGAGGTGGTAGGTACGACGCGTGGAAGACAGCCTAATGACTGGTTCGATGCCGAGTGCCAGAGAGCGATAGATGAGAAGAACCGTGCCAGGAGCCGCATGCTCACTGCGGCTACGCGTCAGAACAGAGAGAGGTACAGGGTGGCAAGAGCTGCTGAAAATAGAACCCACCGTCGGAAGAAGCGCGAGTACGAGAAGCAGGTGCTCGCCAGTGCAGAGGACAGCTATGCTCAAAACGACGTGCGGAGATTCTATAGAACTGTCAACAGAGTCAGAAGCAGGAATTTTCCTGTGCCGGTCATGTGTTATGACAAGGACGGCAACCTGCTTACTGATAAACCGACGGTTGCAGCCAGGTGGAAGGAGCATTTTCAGGCGCTATTGAACGGTGAGGAGCCGGATGAGCAGAGCAGGAACAGGATGACGATTATGAGTGACGAAAAAGCTGTGGAGCCACCAACACTGGAGGAGGTGAAAAAGGCGATTAGTGAGCTGAAAAACGGCAAGGCCGCTGGGGAGGACGGTATTCCGGCCGAACTTCTAAAAGCGGGAAGCGAGCGGCTGTACTATGCGATCCACCAGATAATACTAAGGATCTGGGCGGACGAACAAATGCCGAACGACTGGTTGGAAGGCCTCATATGCCCTATCTATCTATAAGAAGGGCCTTCGATTGGATTGTGGCAACTATCGAGGGATAACCATCTGTTTGTGGACTTCAGGGCGGCATACGACTCAGTGAAAAGAAACGAGCTGTGGCAGATCATGCTGGAACACGGTTTCCCTACGAAACTAATTAAGCTGAGTCGTATGACACTGGAGGGATCAAAATCGTGCGTGCAGATAGCTGGCGAGACATCAGCCGCGTTCGTAACGTTGGATGGACTGAAGCAGGGGGATGCGCTCTCCAACTTACTGTTTAACATCGCTCTTGAGGGTGCAGTACGAAGAGCAAATGTGGAAAGAAACGGTACGATCATCACGAAATCTCACATGCTTCTTGGCTTTGCGGACGACATCGATATCATCGGTATCAACCGTAAGGCCGTGGAGGAGGCCTTCGTACCTTTTAAGAGAGAAGCAGCGAGATTGGGACTTGTCATTAACTCTGCCAAAACAAAGTACATGGTAGCTGGCAGAGACCGTGGGAGTCCCCGTGGTGTTGGTGCTGAGGTGGAGATAGATGGGGAACGATTTGAAGTGGTTGACGAATTCGTTTATCTTGGTACGCTTGTGACATGTGGCAACGATATGAGCCGTGAAGTGAAACGACGAGTTGCAGCTGCGAACAGGGCTTTCTACGGACTGCGTAACCAGCTAAGGTCCCGTAGTTTGCAAACTCGCACGAAACTAGCGCTGTATAGGACGCTGATACTCCTGGTGGCCCTTAACGGACATGAAGCATGGACGCTGAAAGAAGCTGATCGACGAGTGCTCGGAGTTTTTGAGCGTAAAGTTCTGCGATCGATACTTGGCGGTAAACTGGAAGATGGAGTGTGGCGCAGACGCATGAATCACGAGTTGTACCAGGTATACAAACATGCTGATATAGTGAAGGTAATACAGCGGGGCAGGCTTCAGTGGGCTGGACATGTGGCCAGAATGCCTGACGAGAGAGCCGCCAAAACTATCTTCAGTAGAGAACCAGGAAGAGGCCGTCGACTCCGTGGTAGGCCTCGCACGCGGTGGATGTGCGCGGTGGAAGAAGATGCACGATCTGCTGGTGTACGGGGAGACTGGAGAACGGCTGCCCAAGACAGAAGAAGCTGGACATCTCTAATTCGTTTGGCCCTAGACCGGTGAACGGTCCGTTAGCCAACAAAGTAAAGTAAGGTAAGTAAAGCCTTCACTCGTCAACCAATGAAAACAGCCTGAGGCTGATAAACTTTTCCACGGCCAGAGTAATGGTCAAATGAAGCTCCTCTTTTCCACGTTTTAATATTCGGAAACACACCCGGTGGCTAACAGATCGATCACATACTGATGTTAAGGTCTCTTCGGGGAACAAACATTGACTCTAAACATTTTCGCGTCGTTTGGAAGATCCGCGCACAGTCGTCGAATGTGCTGAAATCTCGTAGAGAGAGGACGATGCGGTAAGAAGCTAATGGCGTGGCAGAAGAATACTTCAGAAAGCTGAATCAACGAATCGCTGAACAGTAGGAGGAACGAGTAGAAGACATCAACGGACTGTGGTGTATTATTCACGGTGCCATTGAAACTACTATGAGAGACGTGGAAGGTACGACGCGTGGAAGACAACGTAACAACTGGTTTGATGGTGAGTGCCAGAGAGCAACGAAAAAGATAAACCGTGCCAGGAGCCGCGTGCTCACTTTGGCTACACGTTAGAACAGAGAGAGATACAAGGAGGCAAAAGCTGTAGAAGAGCAAGAGAGTCCATCGCAGGAAGAAGCGCGATCACGAGGACCTGGTGCTCGCCAGCGCGGAATACAAAGAAGCGAGCGGCTGTTCTATGCGAGTTCATACTGAGAATCTGGGTGGATGACAAATGCCGATTGACTGGTTGAAATCACAAAAGATCAATGTTTCTGGTTGCAGTGATGAGCAGTGATGGAAACTAAACAAATATGATGCAATCGTCGTTTATTCATGTACAGGCCGTGACTAAACTTGAATCCTCTCAACCCATAATGAAATGATGATATGGTGCATAGGTTTCTGGGAGAAAACAAACACATGACTAGACTACATCAGCTCTGAGAAGCGATTCGATCGTTGCGTTTGTCTTTCCATAGGCCGGTAGTCAGGGGAAGAAAGGATAGCAACAGGAGAATATCATGTCGCCTGAACAGCAGCAGAGGTGTGGTGCGGTGAGAGGGAATGTGTGGGGGAAGGGACTACTTCGGCATCGGTTGAGTTTAAGCGAGAGTAGGAGGGCATACACTGTCATTTTCTTTCTTTTTCTGACAAAAAATCATATTCATCATATTCATTAAGAGCGGGGGCCTAGTGTGGTTGGTAACGTCTCCGCCAACCACGCTCGACGCCTGGGTTCGAATCCCACCGCCGACATAGGTGTCGATGGTTGTGAGGTGGCGTGATCCACTCACAACCAACCCAACTGGTCTAGATTCAATCCTAGCCGACACCGGGAGATTTTCTGAGGCGAAAAATCTCTGGGATCACGCCTTCCATCGCATGAGGAAGTAAAGCCGTTGGCGCCGGTCCGTTGATAAACGGGTCGTGAGTTAGGGTCCTGGGTGTGGAGTCGCCTCCCTGGGCGTCGGTGATTGGCCACAACAGTGGCGGAACTAGACCGACGGAAAATAAGCGAGAATAAAAAAAAAAAAAAAAATCATATTCATTAGTCAAATGAATAAGGATATAACAAGTTCTGATCCCTCTGTGTAACAGAGACGAATAACTTCATGTACTGAGTTGTGCACATTGAGAACCACGTGTTGTGGTGTACACTAATGAATAGAAATATATCGTAAAGAGGAAAGCAAAGAGAATGCACCAGCACCGATACTTTGTTTTTCGCATACTGACGACGATTTCAACGCATCTTAGGCTTGTTTTATGTGTATTCATTAATCGCTGGAGGTGATTTTTTTCCTTAGCTGGTGATGAGTCCATACAGGAAAAAAAATCGAGGTATTACGTTGCTCAACTCCGCATACAAATTGCTTACCCGTATACTTCGTGGGCTATTACCAAGCTAGTTTACGACAGGAACTTTCCACGACGGATCAAATTTTCACCCTGCGACAGATTCTCGATAAGTTCTGGGAGTAAACCTTGCAGACTCACTATCTGTTTGTAGATTTTAAGGTGGCATACGACTCTATGGTTGTGACTCAACATTAACTCTGCCAAAAACAAAGAACATGGTAGCTGGCAGAGAGCGTGGGAATTTGGTTGGTGCTGAAGTGGAAAAAAACTAGCGCTGTGTAGAACGCTAATCGTCTCGGTTGCCCTTTACGGACACGAAGCATGGATACAGAAGGAAGCTGATCGACGCGTGCTCGAAGTTTATGAGCGTAAAGTTCTGCGAACGATACTTGTCGGTAAATTTGAATATGAAGTGTGACGCAGACGCAGGAAACCTATTGCCGATGGTTTGGACTTTGGAACTAGTGGAAGCGAATTTCGTGTTGCAGTGCTGTGGTGCTGAACGCTTGTTCAGGCGGCGATTCTAAGGAGGGAACCACAAAGTACCGAAACTTTTTGCACTCCCCCATTCTAAAGCACAACAAACGCTATTCTCATTTTTAGATGAGCTTAATAAAGGGGTGGTCTACTTTTTACAAGCATTCGTTTTTTAAAATATTCCAAATCAAAGTGTAGAAATGTTGAATTATGTATTGACAAAAATAAGCCTTTTTCTTGAGTTATTCTTAAGCCTCCCACAACAACCATACCAACCATACGTTCATCGAGATGTGTTCTTTGGCAGTAAAGAGTACGAATCAATAATTAAAAAATTACACCTATCTAACGTCTGCCAGATTCGTAGATAGTTACAAAGACCTCTAGAAGAGACAAAACGAATTGGGGTCAGTATACGATATATAAGTCTGATGGTTCGACAAATATATATGCTCTTGTTGCTTGTTGTTTTGGAAACTATCGAAAATATTGTTTTGGAATCTCTCGAAAATAAAATTAAAACATCTATGTAAAGTTGCATATCAAAGTTCATTCTTTCCTTTAGCAAACAAATCTGTTCTACGCTTTCGTTCTCGTTCCAGCTGCTTTGCATATTCCCAGCATTCTCGATCCAGCATTTTCTTGCCCCGCGAGAGACCAATTAACCGTGCGAGTACCAGCAGTGAGTGTAAATCGTCTGCCGATGCATCGAACTCCTTACGCATTTGAATGAAATCGTTTTGAATAATTTCCGGATCAAATGTTTTCATGTCAAACTCCTGAATCCGTTGCAAGGTCAGAAACTTTCGCATATCCGTAAGCTTGGGCTGTATAAAATGTTTGCCAGCTTTTAGCGTTTCACCGATCAGCTTAATGGCGTCCGAATCCGGTAATAATGGTAGACAGCAGTTAGTCTGGATAAAAGCGTTTCATGAAAAATCATGTCTATTGAAACGAATTATGCAAAAAGTTTTACCGGAAGCATACTGCGACCCTCACTAACAACCAACACTGGAACATCGGTATTGAACTCCAGCTGATAGAATTGAAAGTTATACTTAAGTTTTTGTGTTTTGATGAGATTTGCAATACTTTGAACTGCTTCCACACCACTCGTTTCCAATTTGCCAGGTTGCAATTTAGTTTCATCTAGTACTAGATGCGTATGTGGAGCTAACTGAAGTAAACCGCTTGTGAGTTTATTCGTAGCGTAATCTTTTCTGTGAATAAATATAATCAGGTTGAAGTTTTAATGTCAAACAAACAAATACATACTTGGGTACAAACTGCTTCGTGTTCATGTTTTCTAGTGTCATTGGGAAATAGTGACTGGCTGGTAGTAAAAGTTCGAGGATCTCGTATAAACCTTCGGTGTAGCTTGTGAGGTTCTCGATCGGTACATTAGCCAAATTAAGACTGAATTGTCCAAGGGATTCTAACTCATTCCGTATATAAACAGTGGATATCAAATGGCAAAATAAGTAATCGGCAGCAACTTTATCCTCGAACAGGCACTGAGTTAGTAAATTCTGGATATCCTTCCAAATGTCACAGTTGGAGGTTTCTGTATTGTCATGTTGATCCTGCAGCATTGGGTTAGTGTGCTTCAAGTCATGAATACTGATCGCATGTATCCGAGGGATAAGCGAAGGAGGTGGATTAGTTGCGTGATTTTCAGACATTTCATCATCAAATTCATCCATCTGGTCAGTACTACCGTCTAACGCAGGGTCCATTGAAAGGAATCCCACAACGTCTATGAGTGTGTTCAACTTTGGTTCATCAAAATTTGAGTATAGTTTTACTAAACATGCTTTGCTTGGTCTTTCAGGTATTGGGGAATTCAGTAAATATTCGGCAGAAAGAATTCTCGGTTTGTTTTCTACCAGGACAACATTTTCTGTCGATCTTATTTGCCCCGTTCCCGGTTCTCCAGCTGCTGGTTCTGCCGAACGAGATGGTTTTTTCACTGGACTCCGCATCGTAGTACCATCATCCGTGTCCATGGCTTCATCGTGCGAACGTTTGGTACATGCATTCGTAGTTGACATTTTCGAGTAGAATGAATCATCTGTTTTTGTTCTGCTCTCATGCGCAACAGCCCAATCATTGTAGCCTGGAATCGATATGACGAACAAGGATCTCCTCTCACCGTAACAATTGTTGGCACCTTTGAAATCAACTATTTCTGTTTCTTTGGCCATTACCAGTACATCTCGGTATTTGCCGTTCTGCACTCGAATTGGATTCCCGTCGACTTTTTCTCGTACTTCATAACTTTCTAGGTAACACTCGGGATCCTGCATGTCCTGTATCATGCCTCGAAATCGTACCAAAGAATTATCTTGCAGATGATGCAACTGGGTAGAATTCAAAAGTGGAATACTATTACGTACTTCCACTTTGGCCAGGTGCTCTGCGCATTTTTCTTCGTTTGCTGTAACATATTCCGGGGTCCACGACGAAATATTCAACATTTTTATTGATCTTTTATCACAATTTAATATAGAAAAGTTTGTGTCAATCTAGTAAGATAACCGATTTAATTTTGATAGAAAAAAAAAAACAAACCAACAATGCTCTTGTGAAAACAAAAAAAAAAAGAATTTGAAGATTAAGGGCCTTGTACAATGCTATGGAATCATATAAAATACACTATTTTTGTGTTAAAACGGATAAGAAACTTCTATAACATAAAAGCTATTAACGAGAACGAACTGTTTGGCGCGTAGACAACTGTCAGATGGTGAGCAGAGATGCCAGACGTTATTATGAAAAGTGAGACTATACAACCGAAAAATTCTGCTCGAAAAAAAACAAAAAACTGCTTGAAAATCGGAAAAATCTGCACTCAAAGAAAAATTACACTCAAAATAATTTTCGAGTTATAATTACCGGAAAAGTTATATGTATATTTTCCACTGTCATTTTCACTTATAGCAAATTTCTTTATTCCACTGTGTGCGGGCGAAACTGCCGTGGAATAATTAAACGTCATCGCCATTTAAGACGCAAGTAAGAAAGAGATGCCAGATAATTGTTTACGAACTTAGCACGTGCGGTGGTGGGTTGAAGCTGACAAATTTTACAGTGCGCTTCGGGCAGCACGGCAGGTCAAAACTGGGTCAAAATCGAGCGAATAAAGAAGGGTTTTGACAGCAGTTAGTGCGCTTCCAGGTCAAAACAATGTGCGCTGGTAGAATAAAGAAATTCGCTATTAGATTTTACGTGATTGTCATTTGAGTTCATCATGATGTGGTGAGATGATTTATCCTATGAATGCGTTTCGTGTGATATTCACGTAGAATTCAACTACCGGTAAAGTGGAAAGTATTTGATTAATTGATAGCTACTACGTTTTATAAAACGTATGATTTTCGATTGTGGTTTCCCAAATTATTGAGAGATCGAGAAAACAGTTTTCAGAATTAATCGAAATATGTTGCTTGATAAATCGCACGGACATGCAAAATCACCAATTCTAAAATGGATTGAACGACAAAAAAACTGACAAATATTAAGACATTCACCGTCGATAGATACTGTTAGCTGCAACTATTAATGTTCAGGTAACTCTAGGAACTTTGAACTGAATCTGTGTAAAACCTGTAAGCTGAGGACACAGAGAACAGACATTCATGTTCATATAAAGAAATTTGAAAATCGTGTGTAAAAATTTGAATCCAAATACAATAATACACTAACGACATCTGTCTTGTGGTGCCCCAGTTGCACTGCATAAATATCGCTGTATCGGTATTTTATCGATATCTGTGCTTGGTTTTTAAGCGACATGAGCGCCACATAGCGGGAGCATTACCACTTACTGTTAAATGACGGTTGCAAGTTTTTACACATCTTTTGAAGATAAGATGAACGTCTGTTCTCTGTGCTAAGGATTCGATGTCGAATTCTCATGGTTTTTCTAAATCTCACTCATTGGCAAGTCATCGAGAAAATCGATTAATTTCAGAGGCTGAATTACACAACAGCTTCGCCATTTTGATTTCTGTATATATTCACACAGAGAGTTTACGCGAAACTTCATTCTGTTTGACGTTGCCAAGTTCACGTAGATACCACGTGATAAAATATAAAGTATGTGGTTTTCACGTAGATGATATGTTTGTCACATAAATCATGCAAAATGACAGAAAATGAATTAGAACAGGTAATTTCACGTGACAATAATATGAAAAATATTTTGAGTGATACTTAACCCATTATGGACCGGACCTAGATCCTGATTTTTCTCCAACGCGATTTTCACAACACAGGCTTGTATTGTTCTCATCAAGAAAAAAATGGTGAAGAAAAAATTTTCCGACTTTCCACAACCGAGTATTTCACTGTTCGTTTTTCCGAACAGTGGGCCAATGTGTGATAACAAATCAATGAATCCTGAATCATATGATTTCATTGAAATTTATTATTTATGTGGTTCAAGAGCTTGAAAACATTTGGGATGTACATAAACATTACATTTTTTACAAATGAATATTGTGGGTTTGTGACAATGCCTTCATCTTCTTGATTTTTCATCGTGAGCTCTAGCTGGAAAGTGTTGTCTAATACCTAAAATCAACGGGAGGGGGAATATATACCACATTTACTTCAGATGCCCGTTGAATAGCTAAAGTTTCTTCATCATCACTCTCTTCCTCCAGTATAGTATAGTCGATTCATCTTGATTTCTAAACATGAAGATCGAATTCACTATAGATACACTTAGAGCAAAGTAATCAAAAGACATGAAACTGATACTTACGATAGCTTCAATACAGATTCAGTCCACATGAAACAATAGTAATTGACGCACTATAAAATAAACTTTAACTAACTGCGTTTGACATTACGTAAACAAAGTGAACACCTATAGGACCACTGTTCGGAAAAACAGTCATTTTCGATCCAGGGGCACGCGCGTTGCAATGCTCGTAGAGTATTGATAAATGGTACAAAGTAAAAGTCATCCATTAGTGACTAGAATATATCAATATCAATAGCTTCAATTATTTTTATCAGTTTTAAAAATTATAATGAACAATTGTGTTTTTGAACACATCTGCGCGAAACGCTAGCCACCCTACGGGATGGTTGGGGAGGGGTGTCCAGTACATTTTTTTTTGTAGCCAACATTTCCAGCTATCATATACAGAAGACGGAATGTTTTTATCTTATCTCAGTTATTCGTGAAAAATTTCTAAAGTACTGTTCGGAAAACCGAACACCCGGTCCATAATGGGTTAAGCCTGTAGTACATCCTTTGTCTAATGGTCAAATATTTGACATTCTAACATAATGGTCAAATTTATTTGACATCATGGTTGTTGCTCGCCCGTGTTTGCCTCATGTTAAAATTGGAGAGTGACAAACAATTATCTTTGACAAAAATTTTATCTGTCAAAAAGTACCAAATATTTGACGCTTGGTCAAAGAGTGTAATACCACATACTTAGACATACGTAATACCTAAGGGGAGACAACTGGGTATAGATTTGCATCCACTTCGGGAACCACTCGCTGATTGGTTGAAATTGAAAACCCCGAGTGCGTTAAAATTTATCATCAGGCTTGCTGGCAGTGTTGCTGAACAACATGTTTTGTTGTTTTGATTTGTTTTTTGATGTCACCTGTTATCAGGGATGTTACGGATGTGATTTTTCAGACATCTGCAGATGCGGATGCGGATGCGGATGCGGATATGTGATTACGGATGCAGATGTTGATGCGGATGTAAATTTTCATGCGGATGCGGATGCGGATGTTCCGCATTTGTGGATGCAAATGCGGATATCCGTAGCATCCCTTGTGTTATATTTTGCTTTTTTCACATAACCATGCCCCTTCCCAGTGCAAAAGTTATTTGGGCGAGCAGTAAATACACCAAGGAAAATTTTTCTGCAATATTTTATGAAGCGATATTTATTTTGCATAATGCATAATGTTGATAAAAAGCATTAAAAACATTCAAGTGATCTCCGAGTAAATGGCATCACTTAAGAAAAATACAACAGGGATCATCGAGGTGGATGAGGAAGAAGAGTAAGAGGCCAGATGACGCCCCTTAGCGTAACACTGGCGATTTTTTTGGTACCCTTTGCCCCACATCACCCGGTACCAACACCAGTATGAACTGCTCGACGAAAATGAATGGAATGAATAGCTCAAACAGTGATTTTATTTAGAGCGTGGTAACATTCGAGTAGTTCATTTTGTACCAAGATTTCTTTTCTGAGTGTTACGTATGTCTTATGTATGTGGTAATACAGGCTTTACACTCTTCGACCAATGGTCAAATATTTGACCTTTTGACATGATGGTCAAATTTATTTGACATCATGATTGTTGTTTGCCCACATACATGAGACATACGTACCACTCAGGAACAAATCTTCCAAAAAAGTTGGTACAAAATGAACTACTCGAATGGTACCACAGTCTGAATAAAATCACTGTTTGAGTTGTTTTTGAGGGCCGTGTACCTGCGCAGCCCTGCATTTGTCTCATTCCAACTCGAAAAATGCTGCATTGATTTTGTAAATAAGTTCTTGACAGTTCCTTATGAGATTTTCTTTGGGGCTCGATAAAGCCGAGAAAAAGGAAATTCATTTTGTTCATTATTCATCGAGCAGTTTGACAGGATGAGGTACGTATTACTATGGGGCAACGTGTACCAAAAAAGTTGGTACAAAATGAACTACTCGAAAGTACCAACCTCTGTAAAAAAAAACCTCTGTTTGAGTAGTTTATGGAGGTTGTGTACCTGCGCAGCCCTGCATTTGTCTCGTTCCTACTCGAAAAATGCTGCATTGATTTTGTAAATAACTTTTTGACAGTTCCTTATGGGATTTTCTTTGGGGCTCGATAAGGATGAGAGAAAGAAAATTCATTTGGTTCATTATTTATAGAGCAGTTTGACAGGGCGAGGTACGGAGTACTATGGGGCAACGTGTACCAGAAAAAAACGCCAGTGTTACGTATGTCTTATGTATGGGTTAAACAATTGAAGAGTTTTCAGCAACACCTAGGAAGATGCTGACAGTTTGTCAGATCGGATAATATACATACCCCTAAAACACCCTATTCATGATTAGTAGGCAAAATTTTGACGTTTATACTCCCTTGATTATTACATTTTGAACTTATGTCCTGTTGGATTGTTCCTCGTTACGATTGTTCTGGAAGCCACTTTTTACTCGAAAGTTCTCGATATAACATTAGAGTGTATATTTTGATAAAAAAAGTGCATTCCAATAGGAACTTTCATTCGATTGCATCAGTTCAGTGCTGTGAAATCAAAACAGAATAAGCAAGAACTATTTGAGCACATATATCTATCAGTTTTTTAAATAGAATTCATTCATCTCTAGTATTATTCCAAGGATAATAAATTGCGTGTTTGATTTACCGTGCAAATTTAACAACTGAGTGAAAATAACATGGATATACAAGGGAAAAAAAGTGAGTCATTGGTTGAAAAAAAAATGGCTGAAATGAATCCATTTTCAACATCACCTTTTATCGATAAATTTTTGTCTTGGCTAGTTTACATACATAAAAAATTATTGTCATGGATAATTTCAGTAAAATTCAGGTGACTTCGAATGAGCAGCAACAAACAGGTTAACTCTCTCTTCACCATGGTTACTCCAGAGCACCGAAAGCTTGGATGCAAAAAGTCTCGAAATATTTACCAATGCTACTCAAAATGCATAAATCTGTCTTTGAAGAATCAGTATATTGCTCAAGATTATATTAATGCATTTTGAGTAGCATTGGTAAATATTTCGATAAACTTTTTGCATCCAAACCTGTGGTGCTCTAGAGTAACCATGGTAGAAAGAGGGTTAAAGCAATAGGACGAAGAGCTGAAGATATTATTTCGAACTTTTTTTTTATTCTGCATTCAGTTTGCTAATAAGTTGACTCATTATTGATTTTTATACCACGTACTATCATGTAATTGAGTTCATTGATTTCCTCTCGAATCGAAACTATTTCAGAACAAAAGAAAAACCAACCTGGTACCAACCCACAGGCACCATCCGGTTCAACCCCGGCGCCATCTCCTGCACCTGCTTCCAGTCAACAAGCAGGTGGTAAAGGAAAAAAAAAGTATCAACATGCAGGAGGTGGCGATAAACCGCATGAGTAAGTTATCTTTGAGCATAGTATTCTAACTATTAGTATACGTTACATTAGTATTGGGTCAAATGTATTTATATGCTTATTGAAATAACGCATCGGAATGTACAGACTTGTGACCAAGTATTTATTTATTTACCATATATTAGACGCAGACTTCTGTTGTGTATAAACAATTGCAATATTACCGCTACGATCTTTATGACACTAGCTGTGTTTTTTTTTTTTTTTTTTTTCAATTGAACATACTAACAACTGCCTTGTTGTAACAATCTCGTCCTTTGAGGCGAGCAGTAAGATGGTGTTCTTTTAACAGCCGTTTTGACTTACAGCAAGTCAAAACGGCTGTTAAAAGAACACCTAAAGTTCCCCAATTTTTTGCTCCTCTACATTAAATGATTAGTTGTACACGACTGCAAAAACCAATCCAAAACGTACAGGACATCCACAAATGATGTAAAAGGCGTGAAGCTATTTAAAGAGCAATTTTGGCATACGTGTTCACTGCCGCTCTTCGCATATTCGTTCCATATCGATTTCTGATGATTTTGATTTTTTTTTGTGGAAATGTGTTTAAAATCGTCTCAGGTTTAAAAAAAAAAATGGTTAAATAATAAACTTTGTTCGTAAAGTTTGAAAAATCAAACCCCTTTGTGTTGTCCCATGTCGAAAATATTCGCATAACAGTCACGTTCATTTTATTGATCGATGATCGGTCTTACTGATGTCTTTAGGGGTACATTTTTGAACCATACTATGCGATGGAAATAGACCATTTGACGAACTGACAGGTGTCACGGATCCTGCTGATATTGAAGTTGCTTTTACGGGCGTTATGAGAGCGGTTCCGAGCTTTCTGTCAAAATTTCATTCATGAATTGAGTTTAGAAACGTCTCGTAGAATGGTCTATGCTTATTATTCTGAATTAAACTATCATCATACTCAAATTTCACAATAAATTGATTAATTTACCGCAAGACGACCTGCAAGGTCGTGCTATTCCTTATACTACTTGTTCTTTCTATCACACATGTTTAAAACCTTCCTCTTCTCCCTGAACAGGACGTAATTTTTTAATAAACCTATACTACCATAACCTCTTCTACACATTTTTCTTATAAACCATCTCCTCGCGGTTTTTAGCTTGAAAAAAATACCTTCAAACTCTCATTAGTTAGAAACTGCATGCACCAACTGTAATGCATATTGATCGATCTGTTCTTTAACCATATTCAATAGTTTCATTGTTCATAGTTTCAAGTTGAATTTTAATTAAAGTTAAAGTCACACACAGGGAAAGGGGTAATAGCTAATTGATGATTATGACAAAAAAAAATGGGAAAAATAGGATATCGAACTATTTCAGTAGGAGTTTTCTTCGATGGGTTTTGCATTAAAATGCTGTAGAAAAAGCTGCCGAAGAGAACCACTTTCGAAGTTGTCTGATACCCTGATGCAACACTTTTCTTTACGAGACGGTTATGCGACTATTAAGCTGATCAGATCGAAAATTATCCGTATGTTAGTCACATTGCTGTTCTATTAACAGAAAAATATAATTTATGTCATTTTTTAAGTCAATTAAATTGAACATACTTAATTTAATCAATTAATAACAAATACTTGCTAGGACAAGCTATGCGGACACAAAATAACCGAAAATTGATCGGATAATTCAATCGACGTTTTCCCCACTTTAGTTTTTTTTTACTATGGGACCGACATGCGAAGAGTGGCAGTTCAACTTAATTAAAGAATACTGTACATTTCCTGAGAAATACAAGAAAAAATTATATTAGAGAAATTATTAAACAGAAAAAATCTATTAAAAGTGTTCACTGTTTAATCAGGCAAAAACAACATCAATCGATGTCTACGCCGATGCAACCTGCTGAACAGCAAGCTACTGCTAACGTGGGCGACAGTAGTGAACAATCAGTTGCACCAAAAGGACAAGGGAAGAAAGATTGGAAGTAAGTGCATATCATAGTATAATTTTGTACGGATATGCTGAATTATGGACTAGCAGTGCAATCGACATGAATGTTATAAATGCTATGAACAAAAACAATTAGGAAAAACATTATACTATTGGGTTCAATGATGGCAAAATTGGTCACGGGTTTTTTTTAACACGTTTATTTCATGACTAGGCCAACGTTTCTTTGAAACGTGGCAGACCGTCCGGACCGTCCGGCCGAATATTCGGCTGAACAGGCGGCCGAATATTCAACGAAACATGATGGTAAGATGAGAAAAATAAACAACTAAATTATTCTTGACTCAATGTGACTTACCCTAGACAAGCTCAAGTTAAAATCATTATTCTGTAAATTGAAAATTCGGTACTTTCCACAACAAATCTTTTTCCCAGCCCTATTATTCGGTGCAACGCTAGTTTAGAAGTTCATTCGAATAATGTCGTCCTAATGAATTATGAATTGAGGAACAAATTCGAAACTCATTAGGTTGAGGCTATACTCATAACATGCTTCCCATTTTTTTAGACAAAAGAAACAGCAAAAGTTTCAGCAAGGTCATCAACAAGGCCAGCAATATCAACAGCAGCAACAACACCACCAGGGTCAGCAACAATATTCGCGAGGACAACAACAATATTCGCAAAGCGAGCAACAATATCCGCAAGGTCAACAACAATATGTGCAAGGTCAACAACAATATTCCCAAGGCCAACAACGATATCCACAAGGCCGACAACAATATATGCAAGGTCAACAACAATATTTGCAAGCACAACAACAATACCCACAAGGCCAACAACAATATCCACAAGGCCAACAACAATATCCACAAGGCCAACAACAATATTTGCAAGGACAACAACAACATCCGCAAGGCCAACAACAATATCCGCAAGGCCAACAACAATATTTGCAAGGACAACAACAGCATCCGCAAGGCCAACAAAAATATTTGCAAGGTCAACAACAATATCCACAAGGTCAACAACACCTACAAACCGAACAACAAATTAGTTCTTCAGCTGATGCTCAACCACAAAAATTGCCATATAAGTAAGTACCATTTTAGTTTTAAATAGCGAATCAAACTACTTTTGGCGTAGAAAAGGTATAAAGGCTTATGCATGTGGCTATTCATTTCAAAATTTATTTTTTTAGTATTTTAATTTAAAATTTTACTTTTTATAGTATTATGCGTTTAGCTTGCGTGATATAGAGACAGCGCGTGGCTCTAATTTTTTTTTCGATGGTTGGTAAATAAGAAAAAAAAATCGAGAAAATTTACCCGTGCACACGGAATGACTTTGGAGCTTGTTTTCAACCGGTTCTACTTTCCTCTCACTTTACTGACGTGTCCGTTATTAGGATAACACCGAATTTTCCATGCGGGCACGTGATTATTTGAAATATAATCAAGTATAATCAATATAATACAATCAAGTAATCAATATAACCGTGTATAATTAAAAATGTATCAAAATTTATGTAATTTCATAAATTAAAGTAATTTTATCTCTATCCAACGGGACATCAATAACTGAGATTTGACCTGTATAAAAAAAGATGTAAACATTTGAAATGTTTCGTCTTGTCTTTTCACTCTAGATTTTTGAGATTGCCACCCTGCTAACGTAAGACGTAACTCTACGTCAAAATGATGTTAAGTTTTTTTTTTTCTGTCATTCGTAGGGAATGTGCCGTTATTTTGGCAAAATTTCGATCAGATGCGATGCTACTAATATGCTTGGCGTTGTTAGTGAATGTATTTTCCTGCTTAATGTTACAGACAGAGGCAACAGCTGAAACAGCAGTCCGAAGAGCAGCAACGTGAATCAACGCCTTCATCATCTGGATCGTCAGCTGCCCAACAGCCTAAATCATCGTACAAGTAAGTACTGCTTCTTAAGCTTTTAAATTCCGTAGAAACATGGTTATCAAGAATATTCGCATTATTGACCTGAATGCGAAACGTTCTTATTCTTATTTAAAACGCCACAAATAACTCACAAACAAGCGTATTTTCATAAAAAACTAAAAATTTTTGAGCCTAATACTGAAATATTAAAAAACAGGTGCTTAGAGAAAGTTAGTCACCAAGAGCTTCATGATTTGAACCACTAATAATAACATCATACTGCCTCATTGAAATTTGATTATTCTTAAAAATGTTCAAATTTCTAAAATTTTTAGCAACTTTTTTTATGTATGGACTTTCTCACTGCGACCAGAAATGTTGATCTATTGTGAAATATGCCCGGGTGTATGCTGTATCTCTCAATTCTATTATTAGCAATACCGCTATTTTGAAGTGGCATGCTTATTGTTATTTTATCAGTGCTCACGTGTAAATTGATCTTACTCTTCCTTTTACACGCTCACTGTTCTACTATACCAAGCCTGGTTTCTTCTGTCAAATATTAGAAATTGGGTCCTTAAGCTATACCAGCTTTTATATATCATTTGAAAAAGCTGCGTTTTCTGAGCAAAACATGGTTTTCAAAAAATGTTTATCGTTATCCTTCGATTTTTAAATGGAAAATAAAAAATTACTCGAAATGTTTAAAATGACAGTTCGCCCATGGAGAACTGTCAATTAAGGCATTTCGAGCAGTTTTTTATTCTCCATTTAAAAATCGAAGAACAACGATAAACTTCATTTAAAAATCACGTTTTGCTCAGAAAAGTGCATACTTTCAGCTGATATAAAAAAATCAGAAAACCGTTTGAAACTTTAGGGCCCAATTATAATTTTCTGGAAAAGTTTCGTCGTGCGTCCTTCTGGCCAGTTTTATTGATAAGAGAGACTTATTTTAGTTAAGAGGAAGTCACGCAAAGGTATTTCAGCGTATAGGAGGAGTAAGTAGTGGGGGAGCCTTAGAGTAAACCCATGCCTCAGCCCTTTTTGACATCGAATGGCCTGATTCTACTAAGATTTGAACCCACGACCATCCGCTTGACAAAGCGAACTTTGTAACCTTGTGGCTGCGTATCTCTTTGCAACTTCATTTTAAGGTTAAAATTCGTCTTACATTTCTCCATCCAGAACTTTCCATCAAAAATTTGGAAACAGTGTCAAGCATCAATAAAAAAATAATTTGAATCGAAAACTGTGTAAAAAAATTAATCGAAAATTGATTAAATTAATCGAAAAATTAATATTTATTTTCTAATTTTCTCAAATTATTTTCAAAATAAATTGAAAATAGATACCTTTTCACGTAGTTAATTATTATAAGCTTACCAATTTGAAATTGCTATTTCAATTGTTTAAAATCATTGAATTGCAAATCATTTGAAAAATATCGAAATTGAATATTGAACAACTTTTAACAACATAACATTTTTAACAACTTAACCTTCTATAGAAATTTATTTTTCGTTTCTCAAAAGTTGTGTAATGACTTAGAGTTTCTTTAAAAAAGTTAGTTTATTGTTATTTTTTTTATCAAAAAAAAAAAAAATGGTTTGCTTGCATATTTTTTTTTTTTTTTGTGAAGCACTATTAGTTGTCTACAATACTTTCTCATGCAATTTTTGTGTACAACTAATGGTTTCTGAGTCACAACGCTTTGTACAAAAAATATGCCAGAATACAAAATCAGTCTTGAGTCTGAAAAAAATTTTCCACCCGCGGAAAATACTGAGTTTGCTGAGTCAAATACGTGTGCAAAGTTTCATTCAAATCAAAAATGGTCGATATTCGACCGTAGGTCCTTTGGCATGGAAACGCTCTTTACGGTTGTATCCGGTTGTAGGGTAGCGAACGGCTTCGGCAGGTTTTCTGCAGCAAGCTTATGCATTTCATTCGAATCGTTTTAAAAGTTCGAACGCATCTTCATTTCGTTCATTAAAATATAAGGAACGCGTTTTTCATTTTTTTTTTCGAATCGGTCTATCCGTACGGCGCTGAATTCGGCCGCGAAAATAGGGATGACTCTTATTTTTTTTTGTATGGACTTCCTTCACTGCTACCAAAATCGTAGATCTTTTGTGTTGTGAGATAATATCCCTTTCCGACCGAGCCCACACAATTGTGTAGGTAAAAAATGACTGATAACAAAACCTAAATCGAAGCAAGTCCTATATAAAAAGGAGTTAGTCCTTTTTTTATTTTTCGTAGCAGCTGCGATGTTGACACTAGCGGTGTGAAAAATAAAACAACGAATAGGACGTTCAAAAAGCGAGAGAGAAGGTTTTGTTCAAGTCACCTTCTACCTACACAATTATATAGGCCCGGTCGGAAAGGGATATATAATATAATAGAGCCGTTGAGAGTAAAAGTGGTACATGGGCCATTAAGTAAATTTTTCAGGAGACGCGATAAACGAAAACACTCAAATAGTAAATTATTCTCAACAATTCTTTCCAACATAACTGCACTAAATCATTGCTGGAAAGGTTTCAAAGGACAGTACATGAAAGCACAACGAGTTCTGGTTGAGAAACTTACCCAAACTTCAATGGAAAAACATGTACCACTTTTGTTCTATAGGAAAAATAATGACAACCAAAAAACGTTGAGAGCAAAAGTGATAGATGTCCAGTGTGAGCATGAAGGATGCATTATAGCTCTCTAATCTGAGGACATAGAACATTCATGTCTTCAGCAGCAGAGTAGGCAGTGTGACTTTGCACTCTTCAAGTTTTAAAACTTGCTTGCACATTTAATTTCGGTTTGCATGTAAACCCTATCAACAGTGCAGTACACTTGAGTTTGAATCCTGCACAACAACAATTGCATAAAAATCGAATTGCGATGAAATTCGCGCCGCGTCTGCTGCCACAGTTTGTTGCATTGTCCTTTGAAAGCATAAATTCGATCTAAAAACAAAACTCATCGCGTTACGTCATCGCCTGCATCGTTGAATACATCGTGCACTGCATGCATTGCACCCATTTAAACTCAATCGTTCAGAGTGTGCGGTGCAAAAAAAAAACTCAAACTATCGAGAGGAAGCCGATTCAAGTTGAATTCAAATCTGGAGAAGTGTTACTCAGTTCAACTTTGCATGAGTTCATGTCATCACTGTTGAGTACCATAGAATGATGATCTGTTTGTAAAGGGATTCTGTCTCTCCGTGGCACTAGTGTATATGTATTTGGTAACAGCATACGAGTTGATACTGAAATAGGTAAAATAGTTTCTGTTACAAAATAGTCACGGGTACACTAGCACCACGTGGTGAGAAAATTCCAAACCAGACAGATCTTCATCTGAATGCACTCAATCACTTGACCGACTTTGCTGAAGACATGATTGTTTTATATCCTAAGGCCCTCGACTTACAATTTATCTAACATGCACAGACTGGACATGTACCACTTTTGCTCTCAACGAAATGGTGATGATGTTATTTACCAAAAATTGTGTTGGCTATAACTTTGGTTTAGGTTATTAGATCTCGGTTTTTCTTGGATATTCTAGTACATTATTGCGTTCTGCATCAATTTATGCAAAAAACCCAAAAAGTGTAAAAATAGCACACGTACCACTTTTGCTCTAAAGGCTCATATGCGGGTGTCTCTGCTGTATTCCGCATTTCTATTATTAGCAATACTAAGTTAAGTAGTTGCAATAAGTTGCATGCTCAGGGCATCTTCAGCGGTGGTCCAAATCGTTGTTTTGTTCTATTTTTTTGGAACAAACTCAAGTTCACTGCTGCACCGGTGGTGTAAATTTTGTTTTATACCAGATCTAAATTGAAGAAATTTGAAACTGGTATATGTTTTGGTCTATTTTTGTCACTTTTTGGAACAAGAAATAAATCGTTCTAAAACTCTTTGTACGCTACCAATAGGTGGGTAAAATGTCATATTTTAATTGAATACCTCATTTTTAGCTATTTCCACATAAGCATTTTGCGAGTGTTGGGGAATAATCTAAACAAAAATTTTTTTATGACAATTCACAATTCATTTTTGTGGCTTTTCTGAAGAAGAAAATGAACAGGTTTGTCGTTTTTGGCTTCAAGGAAACCGACCAGCAAAAGGAAGAATTCTGGAAGACCATAACCGTAGGTTCAACTACTTGGTTTGCTACCATCAGCCACTAGGATAACAAATATGTTGGCTATTTTGTTGATCGCCTTAATTATAGTGGGACTAGAGGAGACCGTGAAAGGCCAGAAAAATGTTCCTTGAAGACACTGAACTGAAAACGTTCAAAATGCAGGCAAAATGTTATCTTCAAAACCGAACCCAAGTTTAAAGATTCTGAAAGATTGATGAGACGAAAATGGAAGATGAACATCTACGCGATCAAATATTTTTCGCTATCCTCCGAAGCCCTACTTGTAGCAGAAATTTTTCGATCATACCAATCCATCCTGAGAAATGTCACTGACGCTTGGGTCAACCCGTCAAATCCATAAAGTCTTGTGGATATAAAGTATCTTGCCAAAGTAATCGTTTAATGTGCGTAAAAAATTATCGAATTTCCGTTTGTTAAATATTGAGTGCTTTCTATTATAACAAGTCTCATAAACTGATAGCATGGGGTATTTAATTGTGGACAGTGTGACAGAAGTGCAGAGAACGAAAAGTTGGTCTATATTAACTGGTTCTATTCAGGTTTCGCTGATGTAAATCTAGTATAAAATTGTTTCAAAAATAGACCACCGCTGAAGATGCCCTTATCATTATTTTATAAGTGGCTTGCGTGTAATGTGATTTTACTCCTCCTTTTACACGTTTTCACTGAACTACTACCCCGAGCCTCGTTCCTCCTGCCAAATATCACCAGTTATAATTGCCTGGAGAAGTTCCAAACGTTGTAAAGAGGAAGTCACGCTAAGGTATTAAAGATTTCAGCGTGAAGAAAGGGTAAGTAGTGGGGGAGCCTGAGAATAACACACACGTCCAGTTTTGACATCGAATGTTCTGATTCTACTGAGATTCGAACCCACGACCATTTTTACCCTTCTTGAAAAATTGTCTTCTACGATTGTATAGAGCTACACATTTGCGTAGCAAGTGTTCATAGGTTTCAGTTTCATTGTCACAGAAGCGGCATATGTCTGTTCGACACCGCTATGTAGCCGTTTTAAATGATATTAAGCTGGACAGTGCCCCAAGACCAGTCTGGTTGTTATACTGAGTGATGCTTCGTTTAGGCATAGTATTCTATTTGTCTTTTGTTTGTTGGGTGTTATGAACAGCTTGGACTGTATAGTAGACTGTAGTAGATTTTGTAGCAGTCCAGTTTTTCTGTATCATATTTTCTTCACACCTTTTTAGTTCCACACACTTTGATACTCCACAGAACGGTTCTGGTCCCATTAATTGGACACTTGAACTTTGTCTAGCAAGTGAGTCAGCTTTTTCGTTTCCTCCGATTCCACAGTGTCCTAGAACCCAGTACAGTTGATTCTGGTTTTATTTGACCAGCTACTTCAGTAGTTCCATGCACTCCCACACTAGTTTGGAATGCCACGAGAATGATTTGAGCACTTTCAAAACCGCCTGGCTATCTGAAAAGATGCAGTTTTTGCACCCCTGTAGTTTCTTTTCAGACAGATTGTAACGCATTCTAGGGTGGCATAGATTTCTGCCAAGAAACGGTCGTCTGCAAATAGCTTGATTTGATAAATTCATTTATTATTTTTCCCATAATCTTTAGCATCATTGGAGTAAGACTTATTGGTTTAAATAGTCTGAATGAAAATTACGAAAAAGTTTCTAGGTTGAATTTTCCCATATTTTCCAGTTCCCTAACGCAGATTTCAACAAAGTAGATGAAACGATTCCAAGCGTTGGTTCAATGAATATATTTAAACTGGTACTTTGCTTCCAGCAGCTACGTAAGAATGCTTGTTATTTCAATGCACTCATTCTGTATTTGAAAGGCAAAGCGGACGGTTCTTTCTTGAGCAGCAAAAAGTGAGTGGTAGCAAATATTGGTCGCCTTTAAAAGCGCACGCTCTCGAATCGAATTTCTCATTCGTTCATCGGCTGGCAAAGCGGAAGGCTCTTTCTGGAGCAGCAAAAAGCGGGTTGTGGCAAATAATATTCGCCTATAGAGGCGCGCGCTATTGAATTGAATTTCCCATTCGTTCCTCGACCGGCAAAGCGGAAGGTTCTTTCTGGAGCAGCAGAAAGCGGGTGGTGGCAAAAATATTAGTCGCTTATAAAGGCGCACGCCATTGAATTGAATTTCTCATTCGTTGATCGACTGGCAAAGCGGATGATTCTAGAGCAATAGAAAGCGGGTTGTGGCAAATTTTGATCGCTTTTTAAAGCGCATGGGACTAAGCCTACGTTTGTGCACTTAGGCACATACCCTTTAACTTCTCTAATAGTTTTATACCCTTTACATGATCCTTTGAGAGTATTGTCTGTAGTTTTGCCACATCTGTTTTTATTTCTATGTTTTCACAATACGCTCTTCAGTTTCATTTGGATTTTCTTAATTAAATGTTGTAAGCAGTGAGAGTCTTTCTGTATTGGTCCCCAATTTCCAGAAGACTTTGCTTTGTTTAGAAGTTTTCTAGATTTTTTCCTCAATTTACTTAGAGTTTTATGCTAGCAGGGACCATCCCTAATTGAGTTTTCTTCCTTCACGGGACAGCTGGCTTCATATGCCTGAATTATTTTTTCAGTAATATAAATTGTTCTGTTGACAAAATTGTGAAGTTCTAAGTTATTGGTATTAAACTTTTCTTGAATATATTGGGGATTTGTGGGTAAAATGAACAGGAGTGGTAAAATGAACACCTGCTCAAATTTCGACTATTATGTTGAAAAAAAGTACAAACTCCATTGGCCCCTTATCTTAGATGCAATAGAAGTTATTTAAAACAAACTTTGCGACATGAAACAGTCAAACAACGAAAATAATAAACAAAAACAAAAAGCACGTGCACATTCGTGGTAGTGATGGTATTTTTGGCTCACAAGAAATAACCTTTTTTTAGTGTAAAACAGTTTTTCGTAAGGACTATTGTGCATATATCTGTACTCAGACTACTAACCACCAGAAATCATTAAAGGGTTGTTTGAATGATTTTTCATTATTTTTGAGTATTTTCCATAGCACGTACTGTGCGGGTAAAATTGACAGCCCATTGTGAAGGTAGAAAAATTGTGCAAATTTGCATTTGAAATTATAGATGCTTTGTGTTTGTATCGGAAAACGCAAAATTAAACCTGGACCGATGAACAGACTGCAACGGACAAGCGTGCCGTTGAATGCGGCATGTCCATGAAACAAGCTTCCACCATTCCCCAGTTTCTTGCAGATAAGGTCATATATTGTTATTAATTCTACGACAAACGGTGAAAATTAAACTGTAGGATGCATAACTTTGTCACGTGTAATCGAACAACATTTTGCTACCAGTAAAGCGATAATTAGCGTTCACGTCCAAAGTGTTCATATTACCACCTCTCTATGTTCATTTTACCCACACGTGTCCATTTTACCCCCAAAAACTATTTTTGAAAAAGCTCAAGAAAATCTCAAAAAATGCTATATTAGAGTATCTCTACCTATTTTCTGCATCAATCATTAGTTGCTCAGTTAATGTGCGCGATCGACTCATGGTTTTAGTTAAGCTCAGTCTTGGTATTACCGTTCAACCGGAGATTGCCTGCTCGTTGCGTTTATATAAGCGTGTCGCAAATTGAGTTCGGTTGATAAATATCGTGATTGATCTAATAACTTCGAAATGTATACCTATCGAAGAATCGCGTTTTCCGAAGTGCTTTCACTTTTTTAAGAGTATACGGGATTGGACATTAACAAATGTTAAAATATGTTGGACAACAACAACAAATATGTTGGACAACAAAAACCTCCTTCCTGTGACCTTTGTGGAGATGCAGAGGTTAACACGGTCGCCAAACAGCAAGGGTTACACTAACATCCCTTACCTCTTCCCACCTGATTGCAAGGACGTGGCCGGCGTCGTTATTGATCCTTCAAAGTATAGAGTCACTAAAACTTGTACAATGAGAATGGTCGGTCACTCCCAACCCCATTCAGTTGATTCACCGTGCAATTTTTCGGATCAATCACGGAGTGCAACCATTGATATGTGCAGTCAGTCAAGCTAAGCAAAGCAAGCTAAGCGATCGACTCATGGTTTTAGTGTTTAATTGCGGAGAAAATTGAGAAACAGCTTAGGGTGTCCATTTGATCACCTCTTCCCCTTCATTTGAATTGAAGATTATTTTTCATCAATTTTTTTCCATTTTCACGACTGTGTCACTTTCTTTCTGAATGATTGGTTCAAACGACGTGTAAATTTGTATTCCCATTTTTATTGAGTTACCTGAATGGGCGTTCGAATTGGGGGCCATCCACATACCACGTGGACAGATTTCAAACGATTTTGATCACACCCCCCCCAGCTGTTCACGTCGTATGTGGATGGCCCCTTGATTCCAACAAAAATGAGAATACGATTTTTGGATATGAGAATATAGATATGATGATACCTCCGTACGAACATGAATGAACGAAAACAAGAACATGATGTGACTATGTTTGTTGTCTTTAGAGATCTATTGCATATTGAGATTCATTTTTATAACGAGATTGATCAACAGTTTTAGTAAAATTCAATAAAAGAAATAACGTCAGTTTTGTAATTTTTTCAAAAAAATGTAGAATATCATTTCCGAACAAAGTTATTACCATATTTTTGAGAAACTTCGATATTTATTACTCAACTTGTGCTCATTATCCTACATTACACCAGGCAGAAGCAACAAATGAAACACTCAGAAAAACCGGCTGAATCTACTCCTCCAACGCCGACATCTACGCATTCGTCATCTCCATCGCACGCAGCAGCGCTAGAACGCGTGGAGGAAGATTTTGGTGGAATGAAAATCGGCAAGCAAAAGTTACATTCGTCCAGTCTAATGCAAGTGCTAGAGCGCCCCAACGCTTACGGAAAACAAGGAACTCGAATTAGGTTGGAAGTGAACTACATCGAGCTGCTTGTTGAAAAGCTCACTGGGACAGCTTATCACTACGATGTGGATATTAAGCCTCCTGCATCCCGCAAGTGGCAGAGGGCTGCCTTTCAAGCGTTTGCTAGGGAAGTGTTTCCTGGGTTCAATTTTGCGTTCGACGGTAACAAGAATGCGTACTCGGCCAAGCGAGTGGAATCGGATTTCTATGAGAATGAAGTGAAAGTGAAGGAAGATGGTCGAGAACGCAAATTCACTGTAGCCATGAAGGAAGCCGCTGTGCTGGATATGAGTAGTTTAAAAAGGTAGTATTATTCGGCATTTTTTTCTATTTAGCCTTTTACTAAATAATTTTTTTTGCAGCTACCTTAAAAGCAACAATTACACTAAGCCTATGGCTGCAATTCAGTGTCTAGATGTAGTTCTTCGCACCGCCTATGAAAATGATCCAAAATTTGTAAAGGTAAATAAAGTAAAGTGAGGCACAGTGTTTATTATATAGAAAGTCAAGTTCCGAATTCTAATGTTACTGTTACAATATTTCTATCATTGCAGTTCAAAAAATCCATTTACGTCGTCCCGAGTCAACCACAAAGTGTCGGTGAAAATCATGAACTATGGTACGGATTATTTCAGTCGGCTCTGCTAGGGTCTAAACCATTCTTGAATATCGACGTATCTCATAAAGCCTTTCCATCGGGTGGAAAAATACTAGACATATTACGCGATATGAACAGATCGACCCCAGTTTCGAACGAACCGCTACAACCTTGGTTAATGAATAACATCACAACCTACTTAAAGGGAATGGAAATAAGTTACACGGGTCCTACCGGAGCCAATAGAATATTCAAATTCAATAAATTTAAAAACGCTGCTAACAAAGAAACCTTTAAAACGGAAACCGGACAGGTTCTCACTGTCGAGCAGTACTTTCGCCAGCAAGGTTATCCACTCAAATATCCAAATCTACCTGTTATGCATGTGGGTAGCACAGTGCGGAATATACTGTTACCGATTGAACTTTGTAGTGTTCCTCGCGGACAGGCGCTTAACAAAAAACATCCTGACTCGTGTACTCAACAGATTATTAGAAGTTCGGCAACTGACACTGCAACGAGAAAGCGCAAAATAATTGATTTGTTCAGTCAAATCAATTACAATAATGCACCAACTATCAAAGAGTTTGGACTTAGTGTTGGGACTAAATTCGAAGAAGTTGATGGCCGCGTTTTGGAGGCTCCATATCTAGAATATCGCGGTAATAAGACGATTCAACCAAGCAGGGGAGTATGGCGAGCAGAAAAATATCAATTTTTGCTTCCCAGTACAGATATCGTCCGACGTTCATTATGTTGGACTATTTTGAATTTAGACCAGAGAACACGTCAAGATGCAATTGAACGTTTTGGAAAAATGATCTACGATATATCAAAAAGACAAGACGTGCAGCTTGAACCTTTTTCGATGGCACGAAATTGGATGGAGCCTCGTGTCATGAGAGAGTACATTCGAGAACTAGATAGTATTTTCGGAAAACTCAAAGCAGACCGTATGGATTTGGTAATTGTTATAATCCCAGGTATTGGCGATGCATACGCTAAGGTGAAACAAAAAGCCGAATTGGTTACTGGCTTACTAACTCAATGCATTAAAGGCGATACTATATTTAAAAAGGGCACCGACCAAAGTACGTTAAACAATATTTGGCTGAAGGTAAGTTTTAATAAACTCAAGATCGTTAATGGCAACTAACAAATATTTTCTCCGCATCTATTTTGCATTTCTAGATTAACGCTAAAACAAACGGGACTAATCATAAACTAGTGCAAAATTATAAACCTCCTTTCGCTAGGAAGCATGTTATGTTCGTTGGTGCAGACGTGACCCACCCTTCACCAGAACAAACGAATATACCCAGCGTGGTAGGCGTGGCAGCCTCGTATGATCTGGAGGGATTCCGTTACAACTGTTGTTACCGACTTCAAAATCCCAAAGATGAAATGATCCGGGATCTTGAAAATATAGTTTGCAAACAACTTCGACTTTACCAGCAACAAAACAATTCTTTACCAGAGCTAATAATGTATTATCGAGATGGCGTTTCCGAAGGACAATTCGCCGAAATTTTGACAATCGAGTTAAGAGCCATTCAAGATGCGATTGCCAAAATAAATCCTGAATACAAACCGAACGTTACTTTCATCGTGGTCCAAAAACGACACCACGCCCGATTCTTTCCAACCGGCGGGTTCCTCACAGAGGGGAAAAACAATAATGTACAACCAGGAACGATCGTAGATCGACACATAACAGCTCCGAACCAGTATCAGTTCTTTTTGGTTTCTCATGCTGCTGTCCAAGGAGTCGCTAAGCCGACTAAATACTGCGTTCTTTATGATGACGAAAAGTGCGATCCAGATCAACTGCAAGCCTTGACGTACAATTTATGCCATATGTTCGCGCGCTGTAATCGTTCAGTATCTTATCCAGCCCCGACTTACTATGCCCATTTAGCGGCTTATCGTGGAAGAGTTTATATCAAAGAGTGTGTACCAATGAAGACAATCGAAATCGAATTTTGTTTAAATTTCCTTTTTCTTTCAGTCGTCCACTAAACATGGATAATTTGTTGCACGAGTATCAACAATTGCAAATAAAAACCGAAATCATAGATGGACACCCGATGTTTTTCGTCTAAAATGTTTCGTTTTGATATAATATATGTAGAAATATCCATTGGTTGACCCCTCCACAGCAGTGCTGACAACTAAAAGACGTGCACAGTTAACTTTCTTAAATACCTCTGTATAATCTTTCTTTTCCAATCGAACATTCGAGCGATCAGGACACTAATAATAAAAACCATTTTTTTACCGTACTTGCTAGTTTTGATTATCGTTCTTTTCGGTGATATACTCCGTTTCCTTGTCGTCTCACAGGTTATCGGTCCAGCAACGCGGCGCGAGTGAAGTTTGAGTATTCCCGAATCGAAGATTTTTTTATTTTATCGAATTGCGTCATCTTTGTTTCATCGTCGTAAAATGGCGAAGGCAAATGTCGTCTTGGAGCGGCTGAATGATTTCAACTGGAGCAGCTGGAAATTCCGCATGGAATTGCTGTTGTTGAAAGGGGAGCTGTTCGATGTGACAACGAAGCCGAAACCGGAACCGGTGACTAATGTTTGGTTTAGTGATGGGAAATATCGCCCAGAACGGACATCGATAACAATCGATAATTCCGGGACTTTTATCGATATTATCGATAAGTATCGATAATTTGACTGCTAACGTTTGCGGTGAAAAATTTTTTTCAGATGATGAAAAAAAACTATTTCAGAAGGCGATGAAAAAAAAACTATGATAGATAATTGAGTTGGATAAATTTCCCATGGAAGGTTGTCATGTTAGCTTCCTCACAAAAAATTACGTCCTTGCGTGCAGCCTTTCGACAGTTAACCGGAACATTCGCCATGGCGGACGAAAACATGCGTGTAGCCATGTTTTTAAGCTCTTTCTTCGTTTTTTTTTAATTCCTCCTCCGTTTTCGAGACAAAATTGTTGGAATAGATCTTGCGCTTCAAACTTGCCTAGAAATTCTCGATGGGAAGCAGCTGGGGGACATTGAGCGGATTCGCCGACTTCGGTACCACATCAATATTCAGCCGCTCCATCTTCTCCAACGATCGCTACGAATAGTTGGCCGACGTCAAATCTGGCCAGAACACCGTGTCTTCGCGCTTATGGTATTTCTTGATAAACGACGCAACTTCTGTCAGGCACTTCGTACTCAGGGATGCCACATGTACAGATAATCTGTATTTTACAGATTTTTGCCCGAAGTAACGGTACAGAATCTGTATATACAGATATACAGATTTACAGATTTTTCGAAATTGACATTAATTTTAAAAAACAATCCAAATTTTATTTCATTAAATATTGAGCAAATTGAACATATTTTCAACTCCTCACACGTTTTAAGCTAAAAATTTCGTTTATGTACCATAAAAACTCAAAAAATACAAAGTTCTTTGTGTTTAAACAACACAGATTTTTTTTACAGATATTTTTGTTCCAGATACAGATGTTCAGATTTTTTCAAGGGAAAACACAGATTTAAATGTGGCAACCCTGTTCGTACTATAAATTTCCCCGTTCACGGCCAGCCCGGAGCGAAAGAAGAGCAATTTTGACATCCCTTTCTCGCTGATTGACAGCAACAGCCGCACCTTCTTGGGGAACTTGGCCTGTGAAATAAACCCTACCTCGATGCTCACTTCCTTCGTGGGGGAGGTAAAATACGGAGAGCCCTGCTAGTCGTTGCCATTCAGGGTGAGATAGGTCTAGTCGTCCAATACGACTGCCGCGTCGCGATTCACCGGGAAAATTGACTTGACCATCTTCAACCGCTGTCGCTGCGTCATTGCCTGCAGCTCCAAGACCAGTGGACGGGACTGCCGCTTCCTACATGTATGTCCATGTTCTCCAGATGCTTTTTCACTGTTTTAGAGCACGCACCAATCTCTCTGCCAAGTGCACGCAGCGATTTAGCCACTTTTCCCTCGGTCTTCCTCTTCAGCATCCTTGGAAGCTTCTTGTCGCTCAGGGTCGTTGGCCGTCCGGAATCGGGCTTTCTTTCGATGCTCTGATCGTTGTCCAATAGTGTCAAGATGTTGTAGATGCCAAAACCGACATACCCGGGGTCCACAAAGTGCCGCACGATGTCCGCTTTTGACGCGGCGGGGTACCGTTCTTTGAACGCGCACACTTCTGAACGGAGTAGCTTCACTTTTTTCGCCATCACAGTTAGAGTTTGACTGATAGGGCTGTCAATTTTTTTTGTTAACTCATGGGTTACTATGATTGATTTTTTTTACCGCAAACGTTATTCGACAAATGCAATTTTGCTATATAAATTTGTTAAAAACAGAGACAGTGATGGCCCAAACAGAATGGATACGTTGCGTTGCGTTGACGTCAATGTGACGGTAAATGTATGGGCTAACTGTCAAATTGCCGCAAACGCAGCCGCAACGTATCCATTGTGTTAAGGCCTTGAATGACAAATCTTACGATACTGCAAATGAAAATTCAAACAACCGGACGAGTTAAACAGTTTGTTTTGGAAAGGTTTCGGGTTTTACGCCGAGAGTGCTTTCTACGGAGTAGTTTCAAGCCGAAGTTTGTTTTGAAGGTTGTATAATAAGGGAAATAATTGAAGCAGGCAAAATTATGTCAATTTTTAAATGGCCAAAACTACACGAAAAATGAATCAATTCTGACAAAACAGCTTTCATTTTACTGGAAAACTGTCCTAGTTTCCTAGTGTTAGTTGAACACTGGACGTGACAAAGGTTGACTGGAAATGTTTCGGATTTCCGGAGTGTGTGCCAAAGTGTACATTTTTGCAACGCGTAGAACTTTTTATGATATTCTGTTTCACTTAGGTTTATATGTTGTCAATAAATAAGAATTTATTTCGGGTTCATTGGTAGCCAAAGATTGGAAATTCGCCAAGGAATCATCGAGGTATGAATTTATCAAGTATGGGTGTTGATTCTGGCGGTTTTTTCCCTGTTGGGTACTAATTTTCTTTGAGCTTGCAGCACTCTAGCAGAATTCAATCGAACATTGTGGGTGTGTAGGTCATAGAGCAATTTATCTGGATTAACATTTAAATAGATCAGATTATTTTCACACGGATTTTCTCTAAAGGGTTATTTATGCAGATTTTCAAATTAACGTGGTTTTTACGCGAATTTTTGAATTAAAGCGGTTTATCAAGCGGATTTTTGAATTAACATGGTTTTTTCACGAGGCATGTATCCCCCGTGTAAGAAAACATAACTGTATTTGAACCTTTTTCTTATGAATCAATATATCTTAGTAAAAATTATCTGAACTTTCCTTCGAAAATATAAAAAAATGAGTTTAAGATCCTACTCTGAAAAAAATATAATTTTAAGAACAAAAAAGGATTTTAGAAAATATCGGTGATCTCAGATTTTTTTGAATGAAGTATTTTAGATAGACAATTTAGTTGCCTAAAACGCTCTATGCGTTGCAAAAATGTACACTTTGACACACACTCTTGAAATCCGAAACATTTTCGGTGTAGGTAGGTCACACCAAGTTCCCAAGTAATACTAATATAATACTGTTTTCCAGTGAAATGAAACCAGTTATCAAAATTGATTCATTTTTCGTAAAGTTCTGGCCATTTAAAATCCGAGAGAATTCTATTTATCCCAATTATTTTGTCTACCTCCTGTATACATCAGGATACTTTTTTGGCGCAACAATTTCGTTGATTTGGATTTTTAGTGGAACTAAAAATTGTTTGTTGGGTAACAGATACTTTAAACTTAAACAGTTCCAAGTTAAACTAAACAATTACCAATAGACTGCCGCTATGCATGTCCATCATATTATAAGAGTTGGCGAGCCAAAGAAAATGCATTTTATTACAATTTCGTATCATTGCTTTTTATGAGATAGTGCAAAAAGTTTGGATATTTTTTCAAAGTTCTCCAGTACTAAGTTGTCGAATTCATCTGTTCTTAGGAAACTAAAAACTATCAATACCTTTTTAGTTACCTATATTTCTCATAAACTCAGTGACACCCGGGGCGAACCGTTACACTACCCCCAACAATGCTCAATCTTGTCGAATAGCAGCACCCAACAAATACCTAGCGGCAAAAGCAACTCCTGGGGTAGGGTAGGTGAGGTCTCTTTCTTTTCTTTTTATTACAATTTCGTATCATTGCTTTTTATGAGATAGTGCAAAAAGTTTGGATATTTTTTCAAAGTTCTCCAGTACTAAGTTGTCGAATTCATCTGTTCTTAGGAAACTAAAAACTATCAATACCTTTTTAGTTACCTATATTTCTCATAAACTCATTGACACCCGGGGCGAACCGTTACACTACCCCCAACAATGCTCAATCTTGTCGAATAGCAGCACCCAACAAATACCTAGCGGCAAAAGCAACTCCTGGGGTAGGGTAGGTGAGGTCTCTTTCTTTTGGGTCTCCTCCAGTAATAGTCAGCCTATACACCAGAGAGACGCCGAGACACTCACCGTTAAGGCAACTGTCAACATCAAAACGGGCGATCTGTATAATTTTGCATATCCGTTATCCGTTTTGATGTTGACAGTTGCCTTAACGGTGAGTGTCTTGTCATTTCTCATATCTATAGGTTCACTATCCAGTAACCAGCCGCACTGACTTGTGCTCACCCTTATAATATCGATAATTATCGTTAACGTCAAAAAATTAACGATAATATCGATGACCAGCATTTATCGATATTATCGATAAGTATCGATAAGTTTCCCATCACTAGTTTGGTTAGCAAAAGATGGAAAAGCGAGGGCAACGATCGGTTTGGCGTTGGAAAACAACCAATTGTGCCACGTAATGGGCGCTGATACAGCAATGGCAATGTGGCAAGCATTGAAAAAGTATCACGAGCGCGGATCACTGACGAACAAAATACATGTTCTACGCAAGCTGTTGTCGCTGCGATTAACGGAAGGTGGTAATATGTCAGACCATCTGCTGCAGGTGACAGAGCTGGTGAATCGTTTGGTAGGCATGGGTGAGAAAACAATGAGTGAGCATTGGATCATCGCTATTATTTTATCAAGCCTACCGGAAACGTACGATACGCTGATAACGGCGCTGGAAAGTCGGCCAGAGGAGGATTTGAGCCTGGAATATGTAAAGGGCAAACTTCTAGATGAGTGGCGACGTCGTAATGAAAACAACATGGCGGAAAAGGCATTGAAAATTTCAGCTCGTAGTAGTGGTAGCAACAAAAATAGGAAAACGTGTCATTACTGCAAGCAGGAGGGACACTTCCGGAGAGATTGCCCAAGGTTGAACGCTGATAAGCAGAAAAAGTTTAACTATTCGAGTCCACAGCAAAAAGCCAAAGTGACTGTAACAGAGTTAACTGAAGAAGCAGCCGATATATGTTTCTCGGCTACCGCGGATAAAGAGCAATGTTTTTCAGTCGGTTCAGCAGAGCCGGTAGACGGCAACTGGTATCTTGATTCGGGCTGCACAAAGCATATGACGGGAAAAATGGAGAACCTCGACAGAATAGAAAAGTCGGCGGATACCGTTTGTTTGGCGGACGGTAAAAAGATTCCTGCTAGTAATGTAGGCTCTTGCAAGCTGCGCGTGATAGGAGGAGATGGCGAGTGTAAAACTATAACCATGAAAAGTGTACTTTTTGTGCCTGGTCTTGCTGGAAATTTATTGTCTGTCAGCAGAATGATCGACGAGGGATTTAGTGTTTGCTTTGATAATGGTGGTTGCCGTATCATGAAAAATGATAAAGTGATAATAGCTGGGGAACGAAAAGGTGGCCTATATTGCGTGATGCGACCTACTCAGCAAGTGCTTCTTTCATCAGTTGGGCATTCTGTTTCATGTCAACATTTGTGGCATCGGCTTTTGGGCCATCGGCATATTGATGCAGTGAAGAAAATTGTTGAAAAGCAAATGGGTATGGACTTGAAAATAAGCGATTGCGGGGTGCGATCAGTTTGTGGAGTGTGTTGTGAAGGGAAGCTGACTAGGTATCCCTTTCATGTGTCAGAAACGAAATCGTCCGCTGTGCTAGACTTGGTACATTCGGATGTGTGTGGTGCCATGGATGTTTGTACGCCTAGTGGTAACAGGTATGTGCTGACGATGATCGACGACTATAGTAAATACACGCTGATATATTTACTGAAAAATAAAACGGAAGCTTACGACAAAATTTGTGAATACGGTGGCCCTGGTGCAAAAATCTGTTTGGGAAGAAACCGAAAGTACTACGTACAGACGGCGGTGGTGAATACTCCAGTATAAAACTGAAGCAATTTCTGGCTCGAAACGGAATTATCTTGCAACAAACAGCGCCTTATAGCCCACAACAGAATGGTAAATCTGAGCGAGCAAACCGCACCCTGATGGAAATGACTCGCTGCTTATTATCAGAAGCCGATCTGGAGAAAAAGTATTGGGGCGAAGCGGTTATGACAGCTTGCTATTTGTGCAATCGTCTTCCATCAAGTAACATAGATCGTACCCCCCACGAACTGTGGTTTGGGAAGATGCCGAAATACGCACATATTCGTGTGTTTGGCACTAAGGCTTGGGTGCATATTTCAGATCAAAAGCGAAAGAAGCTGGATAAAAAGGCGGTAAAATTGATTTTTGTGGGATACGCTGAAAATAGGAAAGCGTATCGGTTCTTGGACAAAGAAACTGATCGTATTATCATTAGCCGTGATGCGAAATTTATGGAGGTGGAAATGAGCTCGAACGAATCAGTTCGGGAATTGTCGAAAGTTAAAAAACCAAAAATAGTCACGACACTGGATAATAGTGAACCGAACCAAGGACAACCAGAGCATACTAATGTGGACCAGATTACACAGGATGAAATTGAACAGTCGGATGAATTAGATGATTCGAGATACTATTGCGCTAATGGAGAGGATGAGGATTTTGTGGGCGACTCGATGGGTGAATTACCTTTTCGCGGTTCGAAGGTCAGGACTTCGACGATCACAAAGGATCAACAAAGGAAATCCTCCAGAACGATTCGTACAACAAGCAAACACAGTTTGCCAAAGCGATGAATTCGAGCCACGGAATCTGCAAGAAGCAAGACATTCTCCCAGTGCGACTAAATGGGAAGGTGCAATGCAAGATGAAATGAGTAGTCATGCTAAAAACCAAACCTGGGAGCTGGCTGAGTTACCCTCTGGACGAAAGGCAATCGGAAGTAAGTGGGTGTACAAAATTACACGCAACGCGTCAGGAGATGTGGTAAAATATAAAGCACGGCTCGTGGCACAGGGGTTTTCCCAACAGTATGGGATAGATTTCGAAGAAGTGTTCGCACCAGTAACGAACAAAGTTACGTTTCGAGCTCTACTGGCTGTGGCAAGCGAGAAAGACATCCCACTTGTTCATTTAGATGTGAAGACTGCTTATCTTCATGGCAACCTCGAGCAAGAGTTATTCATGCGACAGCCCCCGGGATTCGAAGTCACTGGGAAAGAAAAGTTTGTTTGTCGCTTGAAGCGAAGCATATACGGCCTCATGCAGTCAGCTAGATGTTGGAATCAGCGTCTGAATAATGTTTTGATACGAATGGGATTCAAGCAGAGTACAGCAGACATGTGCCTCTACACGAAAGCAGTTGGGAAACATACAGCATACTTATTAATATACGTCGATGACATAATTCTGGGATGTGCTGATACTAACGTCAGGAAAAGCATTTACTTAAATTTGAGCAAAGAATTAGATATAAGTTGTTTGGGAGAACTGAAATATTTCCTGGGCATGGAGATATCACGAGATAACGGAAAATATAGTTTAAACTTACGGAATTACATTGAAAAACTGGCAGAAAGGTTTCAAATGAAGAGTGCGAAAACTGCGAAGACACCTATGGACATAGGTTTTTTGAAACAAAAATGCAACGACATGTTGAAGGATCCGACGATATACAGAAGCCTCTTTGGAGCTTTGCTCTACATTGCCGTTCACGCACGACCGGACATAGCAGTGAGCACATCAATACTAGGTAGGCGAGTTAATAATCCTACCCAGTTAGACTGGATTGCAGCTAAGAGGGTAATACGATATTTACTTGGCACCAAAGATGTTTCATTGAGATTCAATGGAGGAGAAGCAAATTTGGCTGGATTTGCCGATGCTGATTGGGCGGGTGACATAGAAAGTCGAAAATCAACCACAGGATTCACTTTTGTGTACCATGGTGCTGCAGTTTCTTGGATCAGCCGAAAACAGTCATCAGTAACCCTGTCGTCCATGGAAGCAGAATACGTGGCTTTGAGTGAGGCGTGCAAGAAGGCAGTATGGCTACGTATGCTGTTCAGTGACCTTGGCCTGAAAACACAGGATGCAACAACAATTTTTGAAGACAACCAGAGTTGCATTGTGTTCGTCAATTCGGAAAGAACTACTAGGCGATCGAAGCACATCGAGACCAGAGAACAATATGTGAGGAATCTCTGCTTCGAAGGTAAGATTTCACTGGAGTATTGTCCTACAGAAAACATGGCAGCCGATATTCTCACAAAACCGCTGGGATCACAAAAGTTGCGCGCATTATCACGCACGCTGGGATTGTACTAACAACGTTCGCGTTTGTATGAGGCCAACAATGAGGAGGAGTGTAGAAATATCCATTGGTTGACCCCTCCCCAGCAGTGCTGACAACTAAAAGACGTGCACAGTTAACTTTCTTAAATACTTATGTATAATCTTTCTTTTCCAATCGAACATTCGAGCGATCAGGACGCTGATAATAAAAACCATTTTTTTACCGTACTTGCTAGTTTTGATTATCGTTCTTTTCGATGATATACTCCGTTTCCTTGTCGTCTCACAATATAATCGTTAAATTTCCAACTCACTACTGCGTACTTCTGTATGACTAAAAGTTGTGTAGTAGAGATGGTCGGGTACGGGTATTTTTACCCGAAACCCGTACCCGACGGGTTCGGGTCGGGTTTCGGGTAACGCCAAAAAATATTCTACGGGTTCGGGTCGGGTACGGGTAATTAAAAAACCAAGGCTTCGGGTTCGGGTCGGGTACGGGTTTGAAAAATTCTCAATTGGTCGGATACGGGTCGGGTACGGGTAATTCAATTTTCGTGCATTGTGAGAATTCAATTTTTATCATTTCAAGCCTGGGTGTTTTCTGATTGTCGATAATCGGTAAGATCGGAGAGAAAATCGCCCATCATCACTCAACGAGAGATCGCCCAATACCTATTCTGACAGTTGTCTGCAGTCTATGCACCAAGGGAATGACATCATGCTATCGCTTTCTAAGGTTAGATTGAACAGTTCTTCCTGTAACGGTTTTGATTTAAATGGAGTTTTTGTCGGGCTTTTTTCATAACTGTCAGGAAAACCGCGGAGCATTGCACAGTGGGGCGACTTAATACAAATGCTTGCCAAGTAAAAAAAAAGTGTCGATAAATACGACAAAAATATGGTATATACTTAATTTTGGGGTGCTGAACACGAATCTCCATTCCACTTTTTATTTGGAGACGTTCATAAAGCACGTGACTTAATTTTTCATGATTTTTTAGCACTTCTCCCCTAACTTTTTTATTAAACAGAATTATATAATCTTCAACCACAAGCAACGCCACAGGGCGTCCTCTTTACAAAAACAGCTTACGTAGTTTTTGCACAACTCCTCAAATCAACCAAATTTCGCAAAAAAAATTGTTTTTATAAAAATTAAAACAATATTGTATATTATAATAGGTAATAAAAACTAACTACAAATCAACTTTTTCTTCTTCAAAAAAAAATCAAGCTATCATTGAAGCTGCAGAGCGTTTCAAAGTAATGATATATTTATTTTTAAATATGTCAAAAAACGTCAGTATGCCGTGTTTTGAAAAGTTATAAAAAAAATCAAATTCTATGATATTGCACCCATATTTTGAACTTAAGCACTTAAATATTTATTTATTTATTTAATATCTGTTTTTTACTGATTTTTAGAATTTATCAATGACACCGAATCTATACTCAAAATTACAGGTTTTTGGCAAATGCAGTGAATTATCAAATTTTTCGCAAGTTATAAACTATATTAATTTTGACCTTTTAAATTCGTTTGACCCTTTAATGTGTTTATAAAACTCATCGTTTATTTTAAACTTTACCAGACATTCACTTTTCATCGTGGACCGATTCCTTATAGTGGACCACCCGCCTGAAACTCTGGGTTCATTATCATTCGTTCACACGCACACTCGGTTCTAGCCTGGCTCCGGCCATCATCTCGAGAAACCACATATGACAAACAGTGCATAAAATGTACGAGGTACCCAGGCATGTTGAACAAAAAAAAATTAAAAAAAAACAACCAGTACGGGTCGGGTACCGTCAATTTCGGCGTTTTTTTTCTATCGGGTACGGGTCGGGTACGGGTAGTTAGAATAGATATTTTTCGGGTTCGGGTCGGGTACGGGTATTTTAAACAAACCAGACTTCGGGTTCGGGTCGGGTACGGGTTTGAAAATTTTCGATGAGTCGGGTACGGGTAACAAATTTCCCATACCCGACCATCTCTATTGTGTAGGAGTAAGTGGGGCATACTGAACCAGCTAAGCATTTGATTTTATATAAAATTAATTTTTAGGTATTTACTATAATACCGTGGGATGCATAAGCGTCATATAAAAAAAAAACGAAGTCACACTGGAACAAATAAACGCATAGGTATGTGAAACTTCAAATTTGTTTCTTTTATTTTGCATTTTTGTAACATGTGACGCTTATGCATACCACGGCAGTATAAGAGTGATTATATTTTATTGTTAATGAAATTACTACCAATCGATTTGTTTGGAACAGATGAAGAGATAAAATTTTTCAGCTAGAGTACAGTATGCTCTTTACGACGCACTTTTTTTTAACTATTTGCAATAAATAGTGACCTTTCCTGTTGGTTTGGATCACAACATAGCTAAACGAGCTATAAGTTTTGTCCGAAAAGTTTATAATGTTTTCGATTTAGGTGATAAATCAATAAGAGCTGATGCCTTGGTTGTCCGATGGTCGTTTCCCCAGTTTTCCGGAAAAGCATGATTTCGTTATAAATTATACACGTTAAAACCAACCTTTGTTGGTATGCGTGCTATGACCTTGAATATTGACTATCAAAACTGAAAACATGGTGGAGCCATTGTTGATAGGTTCGGATCGTATAAGGGATAAAGAAAGGTCACTCACATATGTTGATTTCTCAAAAATGTTAGAAATGTTTAATTGAAATTGTAAGGGTTTGTTTGCTTTCGTAATTAGGGCTTATCATTCGTAGGGATTCGAACCTACCAATCAAAAAAGGGAAATAATTTCACAGCTAACTTAATTGCGAAGTTTTTGACTATAAAGAGAGCTTTTCGTAGCAATTGAACTTTGTAATGAATTTTGATGAAAGATTTTGATCATGTCGTTTGATGTAGCTTCTAATGTGGCGACACCAGTAATTCGAGTATACTGAACCAAGGAGGGCGCTTCAAAATTTATATTTTCAATTCTTTGAATTATTCTTTAAACAGCGATTGGAGTTTCTGTTAATGAGCGTGTTGTAATAAATAGCCGATGGTTTACACAACATATCGTCCCATTAATGCTAGAACTAGATAACTCGAAATTTGTCAATTTTGAGTTGAGTATGCCATAATATTCATCGCGTCGAGCTCTAAAACATATCCAAGACTCGTTGAAACACGATTACAAGAAAAAGTGTTATTCATCAAATAAAAAACTAGATATCTTAACGAAAAACAAGTACATTTTGTAATAAAACTAAATAACTCGGCTTTTTGTCCCTGGTGGTTGAGCTCCTATCTCGGGTTCTTATAGCTTTACGGAATCCTAAGATGGAGTCACAAAACTATTGTATGAGAGTTTTGACAGCCCAAGGGCGCGTGCTCCCGGGTGGCGGATGGGAGCTAAGGGAGATGATGAGAGTCAGATACCTATGTTGTAGTCTTTCCTACTCTGATCTCGGCAATCTCCTATGTGAGAAAGTTTCTTAACAATATCAACACTAAAGAATTTTTCTCACACGTGGACCAGACTACTTAGTGCAAGCTCTTTTCTTGTCTATATCCATGAATGCATTACAGTCCCACATGATACTTCGTTACTTATTAGATAAAATGAATTAATGCTTTTACTTTTTTCTGGCAGTGTGACTCTTATGCATTCATGGATGGACTTTAGTTAAACATGAACTTAAATTCTTCACTTTTTACTGTTAGTTCCATGTGCAAAGTTGTATTGTTGTATGTAGTATTATTTAGTAAACGTGTACGTGGTTTCTTTATAGACTACATCGTTCATATATACATTCTTTTTCACTTTTCCTTTTTTTTTAATAACTTTCACGATTTTATTCCGAGTATCATAATGAAACTTCGAGTTTAGGTGTTTAGATGTGTGTTGAATTCACCAACACAGCGAAATTTGATCAAGGAACCACAGTTCTTCGTTTTCAAAGCTAAGTATTATTTTATCATGTTTGTTTTTGTCAATTGATTAGAACATGTTGTTATTATTATGTTCTGTTTTTATTTTGATTATTGTTATTATTTCAATTGTTACGATTATTATTGGTATTATCATTATTTTTATTATTATCATCATTATTTTTCAGCATAGTCAACTCAACAAACAAACAGACATACATTTACACATACATACATTTACACACACACGCACTCACACTTACACACACCTATTAACCTTCAGAGATCCTTGCCTTTCCTTATCCTCCGGCAGTTAATTGACTAGTTATAACTCAGGGGTCTTGCCAAGATGCTACCCTAACAAGACAGTATTTTTGCAACTTGCCCAGGGTTATTCTAGTTAATTACACAGAATTTAATTGACCAGCTGGTTACTGAGGCTGTGATGCCAATCCTCTCATCACTGGTATAGCATGAATGGTGCCTCATAACACCAGTGACACGGCCCTTGGCCCCCTTCTATACCTCACAAATACAAATACAAAAAAACTAAATAACTCGACTTTTTACTGATTTTTTCGTTGATTCGTTGTTCGTTGGGCCTGAAACGATATGAATGCGTTTCATAAAATCTGAACCTTTAATAATTACATTTGAATCGTCATCACCACAGTAGGTAAAATTTTCAAACTCATTTTTCTCGAAACGTCAATTTTCGAGTTATCTAGTTCTAGCATGAAGGGGACGATATATACTGAAATCTTTATTTAAAAAAATAAATAAAATGGTACGAAGGTGAACCACTGTGTGGATTACGACTCGTAGATGTCTTCTCTGTGCTGTCGACTGACAGCTCACTTCCTCGGTAGACGTCATCGCTCTTACCGAATGTGTTAGAGGATGAGTTCACCGGCATTCAAGTGGTGCACTGTTGGTTCGTAGGGTGGTACTCCCAACAGAGCGGATATAAACATCTCCTTTATTACAGTAAGTTGAAGAGCGTACTTCCCTGCTTCAGTCTATCTAATGTTGCGAACGCGACTGATGTCTCGGTAGCTCGCATGCACGCATGATTTCGATCCCTCCAGCCTAAAACGACTAAGCCCTATTAGATTCGTCAGGAAAACGTGTTCCAGTAATATCTTTTCACTGAGTCGTATGCCGCCTTGAAACCAACAAACAGATGGCAAGTTTGCAAGTTATACTCAGGGAACTTATGGAGAATTTGTCGCAGAGTGAAAATTTGATCTGTCGTGGAACGCCCCTGTCTAGAACCAGCCTGGTAATCACCGACAAAGGATTCCGTTAGGGGCCATTCACATACCACGTGGACAGCTTTGGGGAGGGGGGTTGGCTAATGTCCACGGTCCATACATTTTTTTTAGAATTCATATGGGCCGTTGTCCACGGAGGAGGAGGGGGGGGGTCGAAATGGTTAAAAATTTGTCCACGTGGTATGTGGATGGCCCCTTAACGGTCTCAATCTAAAGCACAGGACACGGGAGAACACTGTATGCGTAGTTGAGCAACATAATGCCTCGATAGTTGCAACAATCCAGTCGTTGACCCTTTTTATAGATTGAGCATATGAGGCCTTCCAACCAATTAGTCATTTCTTCACCCACTCAGATTCTCAGTATGATCTGGTGGATTGCAAAGTAAAGCTGCTCGCTTCTTGCTTTTAGAAGTTCCCAGCGACCTTTCCGTTTTTCAACTCACTAATTGCCTTTTTAACCTCCTCCTTCGTTGGTGGCTTCACATCGTCGGCTTGTATATGTCTTCCCTGCCGATCTGAGCATTCATGTCCTCGATGACGATCTTGATGCTTCTACGCGAGCAGCTATCCTAGAGTTTTTCCAGCTGTGCGTAGAACGCTTCTTTCTCTACATTGGGTCTTCCTTCTTGAGGGCAATATACATTGAGAATGGTGTAGTTGTAGAACCGGCATTTTATTCTCAACAAACACAATCTGTTTCTGATCGCCTGCCACTTGATCACACCACTCAGCATCCTGCCCAGCACTATGAAGCCGGTACCCAGCTCATTGGTTGTGCCGCCGATCTGGTAGTACTGTGCCCTGCGGCCACAAATTCTCCGTACCTTCTCTTCTTCAGGTAAAGCTCCTGGAGCGCAACGATGTCGGAATAGTGGGGTTTTAGCTGATCCAGCAGAATCCGGTCACCCCCCGGGACGTTTGGCGATTTACAGTTCCATGTACCGAGCTTCCCAATCGTCGTTCTTATTTCGTCGCCTATATCGTTGCCGATCGTTCCGGTCTGTATTCAATTCTTGCATTTCATAATTCAGCAGTCTGCTCCGGATCAGATGTTGTTTGAGCCGCCCCAAACCTGGAGAACAGACGCTCAGGCAAGCTGTCTTAGTAGGAGAACAATTTCCCCCTCGCTGTTAGCATATGACCAAGTAACCACCGGTTCACCGATCTTCCCTTGGTCGCTTCGTAACCTAGTGGTACCGCGTGGAGGTAGGGACAAGAGTCGCTGGGCATTCTACTTTGGATCACACTGGGGTCTATTTTATGCCAACTAGTACGGGTGTACTGCTGGTACGCACTGCCCACCCGTTTACCAATCGGTTCTAATCAGATATTACCAACGTACGCACCAATCGCGGTTAGTATATTGGTAATGGGAGCACCGAGTGGCAGAAACGACTAGTATGACGGGGAGTGCGAGGCAGCGGTGAATTAGAAGAATCGGACCTGGGCGATATATCTGGACAGGTCAACGAGAGAAAAGAAGGCCAATTACAAACGGGCACGGAACGACATGATCACGATTCTCATATGAATAAAGCGCCAGCAATATGGTCGTGAACTATATATGAAGGAAAAAAAAGATCGTGAACATGAGCTGGAGCAGCTATACTTCCGGTTTTACAAGCGTGGCCTGATTTTTACGCTGTACCTATGGCAATTTCAACAATGCAATGTATGGACAAATTGTAGAGATAGTGGTGCTTATTACGGGAGTCACTTCACGGTGAAATATATTTCACTTTCACGCTCACTTCACTTTTTGAGACCTATTCCCGATTCCACCTCAAGTGAGGTGACAAAAATCACCTCCGTGGAGTGAGATTGAGGTGCTTATTACCGGAGTCACTTCACGGTGAAATCAGAATGAAGTGAACAAAATCCTAGTACGGGACTCACGTAAGTGAGAAAAACGTCGCGAAGTGACATCTGCCGTGGAATCTGGGTTATTATGAGTGTCATATCAGTGAAGTGAGAACGAAAAAAGCGACGTTTCGCGTGGAATTATTTCACGACCATTTTGAACGGTGAAATGATTCCACGAAGCTGCCATAAGTCTTAAGTTGATTGATTTGTGATCTAATGGTAAATATTGGATTTATTCTTCAGTAACGAAGCGAATCAGAGTTTGATCCGTGCCTCAAAGCGGTCAATTTTTCATTTTTTGCCCGATCACACCACTCAGCATCCTGCCCAGCACTATGAAGCCGGTACCCAGCTCATTGGTTGTGCCGCCGATCTGGTAGTACTGTGCCCTGCGGCCACAAATTCTCCGTACCTTCTCTTCTTCAGGTAAAGCTCCTGGAGCGCAACGATGTCGGAATAGTGGGGTTTTAGCTGATCCAGCAGAATCCGGTCACCCCCCGGGACGTTTGGCGATTTACAGTTCCATGTACCGAGCTTCCCAATCGTCGTTCTTATTTCGTCGCCTATGTCGTTGCCGATCGTTCCGGTCTGTATTCAATTCTTGCATTTCATAATTCAGCAGTCTGCTCCGGATCAGATGTTGTTTGAGCCGCCCCAAACCTGGAGAACAGACGCTCAGGCAAGCTGTCTTAGTAGGAGAACAATTTCCCCCTCGCTGTTAGCATATGACCAAGTTCCCACCGGTTCACCGATCTTCCCTTGGTCGCTTCGTAACCTAGTGGTACCGCGTGGAGGTAGGGACAAGAGTCGCTGGGCATTCTACTTTGGATCACACTGGGGTCTATTTTATGCCAACTAGTACGGGTGTACTGCTGGTACGCACTGCCCACCCGTTTACCAATCGGTTCTAATCAGATATTACCAACGTACGCACCAATCGCGGTTGGTATATTGGTATTGGGAGCACCGAGTGGCAGAAACGACTAGTATGACGGGGAGTGCGAGGCAGCGGTGAATTAGAAGAATCGGACCTGGGCGATATATCTGGACAGGTCAACGAGAGAAAAGAAGGCCAATTACAAACGAGCACGGAACGACATGATCACGATTCTCATATGAATAAAGCGCCAGCAATATGGTCGTGAACTATATATGAAGGAAAAAAAGATCGTGAACATGAGCTGGAGCAGCTATACTTCCGGTTTTACAAGCGTGGCCTGATTTTTACGCTGTACCTATGGCAATTTCAACAATGCAATGTATGGACAAATTGTAGAGATAGTGGTGCTTATTACGGGAGTCACTTCACGGTGAAATATATTTCACTTTCACGCTCACTTCACTTTTTGAGACCTATTCCCGATTCCACCTCAAGTGAGGTGACAAAAATCACCTCCGTGGAGTGAGATTGGCAGTGTAGTGAAAACGAGAATAGGACAAGTGAAATGAGCGAGTTTCCCAGCTCAAAAATTTCTAAGTCCCGGAAAGTCGATTGAGCTAAAACTTTGTAAGAGGACATTTTTCGACAAGAGGAAACTTTTGAGCCCTACCGCTGAACAAAATTCGAAGGTCAATTTTTCCCTTACGTTTCATTGGCCGCAGCTCAAAAATTTGTAAGTCCAAGAGAGCCGGTTTTTTCAAGAAAAAAAAAACGATTCGCCTTGTTACTGGAAAATAAATCCCATACATGTTACCGCTAGATCACAAATCAATCGATTTTTAAACTTCCCTATATTCGTGAAATCATTTCACTGTTCGAAATGGTCGTGAAATATTTCCACGCGAAACGTCGCTTTTTCCGTTTTCACTTCACTGATATGACACTCAGAATAACCCAGATTCCACGGCAGATGTCACTTAGCGACATTTTTCTCACATGCGTGAGTCCCGTAGTAGGACTTCATCCCCTTCACTCTGATTTCACCGTGAAGTGACTCCGTAATAAGCACCAGAGTATCTCTACAAGTGCTTCATATATGACTTGTTTGAATTATGCCTCCTTCGCAAAATAGGTGCTTATTACGGGAGTCACTTCACGGTGAAATCAGAGTGAAGTGAATAAAGTCCTATTACGGGACACACGTAAGTGAGAAAAACGTCGCAAAGTGACATCCGCCACGGAATCTGGGTTATTATAAGTGGTGCTTATTACGGGAGTCACTTCACGGTAAAATATATTTCACTCTCACGCTCACTTCAGTTTTTGAGACCTATTCCCGACTCCACCTCAAGTGAGGTGACAAAAATCCCGATTCCACAGTGACCACAGCCTAATGAGCTGGGAAACAATCTCATTTCACTTGTCCTATTCTCAATTTCACTTCACTGTCAGGTGCTTATTACGGGAGTCACTTCACGGTGAAATATATTTCACTCTCACGCTCACTTCACTTTTTTAAACCTATTCACGATCCCACCTCAAGTGAGGTGACAAAAATCACCTCCGTGGAGTGAGATTGACAGTGAAGTGAAAACGAGAATAGGACAAGTGAAATGAGATTGTTTCCCAGCTCAAAAACGTCTAAGTCCCAGAAAGTCGTTTTTTCCCGTTTTTTTAGATAACACCAGATCTTGACGTGTTCTGCATTTCTAAGACATTTGGCATCAAAAACAATGTTTTTTTCGGTATCGAAAATTTCCTGAACTAGTTTGCATTTTTTTCATCGGGCAAAAAAATGAAAAATTGACCGCTTTGAGGCACGGATCAAACTCTGATTCGCTTCGTTACTGAAGAATAAATCCAATATTTACCATTAGATCACAAATCAATCAACTTTAAGACTTATGGCAGCTTCGTGGAATCATTTCACCGTTCAAAATAGTCGTGAAATAATTCCACGCGAAACGTCGCTTTTTCCGTTCTCACTTCACTGATATGACACTCATAATAACCCAGATTCCACGGCAGATGTCACTTCGCGACGTTTTTCTCACTTACGTGAGTCCCGTACTAGGATTTTGTTCACTTCATTCTGATTTCACCGTGAAGTGACTCCGGTAATAAGCACCTCAATCTCACTCCACGGAGGTGATTTTTGTCACCTCACTTGAGGTGGAATCGAGAATAGGTCTAAAAAAGTGAAGTGAGCGTGAGAGTGAAATATATTTCACCGTGAAGTGACTCCCGTAATAAGCACCACAGCCTAATGAGCATTCAAAAAGCAGAAGAGTGAAACCAAACAGAAAGCGACATAGAAGCGAAGCCAAACAGAAGCGAAGCAGAAACTGACCTAGGAGCACCAGCAGCAGATGGCTGAGTACCAGCCCTCGATGCTCGTGAAGTTCTTTGTAAAATCGGGAAACTAGAACAACAAAACCGCAAGAAAAGACGGACTGCCGAGCGAGCTCTTCAAATATGAGGGAAAGACGCTGGCTAAAGCGCTGTAATGGGTCATTTCCAGGATTTGGGAGGAGGCAAAACTGCCAGACGAATGAATGGAGGAAGTCGTTTGCTCCATCTACAAGATGGACGACAAGCTGGAGTGCCGCAACTACCGCGTTAACTTGCTTATCAATGCCGCCTACAAAATACTCTCACAGATCCTGTTTCGTCGTCTATCACCTTTAGCCAGGAGGTTCGTGGGCCAGTACCAAGCGGGCTTCATGGTAGCCCGTGCCACCACGAACCAGATCGTCTCAATCCGACAGATATTACAGAAATGTCGCGAGTACAACGTGCTCACACATCACGTTTTCATCGACTTCACGGCGGCCTACATGCAGGATTTCCGGATAAACTGACTCGACTGATCAAGACCACCATGGCGCAAGTGATGTGCTACGTGCGTGTTTCGGGGATATTCTGGAGCCCCTTTGAATCACGTAGAGGGTTAAGACAAGGTGATGGACTTTCCTGTTTGCTGTTTAACATCAACCATGAGGGTGTTATCCGAAGGGCGGGCATCGACACGAGGGGCACGATTTTCACAAGGTCTGCTCAGCTTCTGGGCTTCGCGGATGACTTTGACATCATAACACGTAACTTTGCAGCGGAGGAGGAGACTTAAGCCCGACTGTAAGACGAAGCCGGAAGAATTTGAATGCGGATAAATACGACGAAAACGTAATACATGCGAGCGAGAGGCTTCAAGGAGAACAACATCAGCCTCCCAACTAAAGTCTTTGTAGACGGCGATGAGCTTAAGGTGGTCGACGAGTTCGTATATTTGGGGTCACTGAAGACCGCCGACAATTACACCAGCAAATAAATCCAAATAAATCGTACCTACTTTTCACTCCAGAAGACACTTCGATCGAGTCGAGTGCGACGACGCACGAAGGTGACGCTGTACAAAACCCTGATAAGACCGGTGGTCCTCTACGGAATCGAGACAACAACGCTTCTCGCAGAGGAAGGTACTGCGGACTATCTACAACAACATGGCGACCACTTCTTGATACAGCGAACACGAGCCACCACGACTCTCGTCTACTTGGTAAGGTAACTAAACGATACAATAACAATATCGCACGCTTAACCTTGGGGCTAATAGCGGTCTCGATCAACTAGATTACTTGAGAGATTTCGTTATCGATATTGTTTTTTTGGCACATTTTTCATGTGTAGGATAAGTACAACGATACACCGTGCCCCAGTGCTGAGTCGAGAAAATTTCCAGCTCGAAAAGATCCTCGACTCGATCGGGAATCGAACCCGATACCACAACCGTGTGGGAGAGCTAGCCGACCGACATCGCTAACCACAGAGCCACGGGGACCAAACGATACTCGAAGGTCAATTTTTCTCCATACATCTCATTGGCGTCCTAATATCTATGTACCACGTATCCTTAAGATCACATTTCCTTTGAGAACAGTTTTAGTAATAATTGCAATGTGCACTTAATTTTGTATTAAAAAATCAAAAATCTCATTTTCATTGACTTTAAATGAGCGAGCATTCAAATCAAAACTTGGATTTGATTGTTTGCAGTCTTTGTTGAATTTCAATTATGAAACAATTTTAAGGGTAAAGTTCCAATCCAACTTGAATTACTTACTTCAAACATGAAGTTTGCCTACAGCAAAGCGTTCATAGGATTGAGCATTGCCTGTTGCAGAAAAGAAAGTGAAGCTGCCGTCGTAATTATAAACACTATATAGTTTCTATAACCGTAAACAGTCTCAGGCTGTTATTATTAGAAAAAATATTCTCGATAGCGAAATCTGATTTTATCACCGTGTTTTTGTTTTGTTAAAATTGCCTTGTTTTATGGGCAAAACGTTACTTACTACGATGGCATAAGTTTAACCCTCTAGTACCAAGTGCCGCCTTTAGACGGTCTTCAGTTACACCTCTAAAAAGCTTCAATTATTACTTTAAAAAACCTAAATTAATCAACCTAGCGGTCAGACTCAGCCTTTCTCATTCAAACTTATTATTTGTAAAAATAGATTTTTCATGATTGCTTAAATCCATTGGGTTCTAAACTATTGATGTTGTATTTGAAGTATAAAATATGAATTTGACGTAATGTTAGTGCTTAAGAAATAGCGAAATAAAAGAAATGACTCTCAATTTCGAACACTTTAATAACGAGCGATACCGGGAACGTTAAAATAGTACGATGCCACATTTAAATCATGTTGAGGCCATATATATTGATCAAAGCAGGTATAGTATTGGAAAGTCTTTGAATTTCTTTTCTTTCCAAAACTTTTGAACAGCATTTCAAATTGTTATGAAGTTTGAGAGATGACTCGTTTGCATGACACTAGTAATGTTCGAATAAATCGTGTAATACTTGAGATAATAGACTTTCGTTGTTTTAACAATTTAATACATAACGGTTGCTTAAGTTTGATTACAATCAAATGAAAAGAGAACGTATAGGGCAGCCAAACTTTGAAACCACGTGTTCAATCATAATTCTTCAGTAAACCCTTAACTAGCCCGTTCATCTGATATCAATATTGTTCAAATCGGTTGTGTAGTTTCTAAGATAATGAAGTTTCGTGATTTTCACATTTCGATACATTACAGACAAAGTTACAGTCCGATTGCAGCAAAACTCAATAGGGTGTTATGAGGCAGCTAGATCTTTCATTTGACACTTATTTAGTAAAAATCGGGTCAGCCATCTCTGAGAAAAGTGAGTGAGTCCAAGTAGTCTTCGGAATATGTTTTTTTTTCCATAGCTGGATTTCACATTTTTAAACATAACAGGCAAAGTATTAATCCATTTGCAAAAAAAAAATCAATAGGGTCTTATGGGGCAACTAGACCTTCCATATGACACTGATTTTATGAAAATCGGTTCAGCCATTTCTGAGAAACATGAGTGAGATTAAATAGTCTCCAGAACACGTTTCTTTCCATAACTTCTGAACCACATGTTCAATCTTCATAAAATTCAAAAGTTAAGGGTTTTTTAGGTAGCTCGTTCATTTGAAACCAATTCAAATCGGTTGTATAGTTTCTGAGATATTGATGTTTCGTAATACATTTTGATTGATAATCTCTAAACTAGAAATCAGATTACAATAAAATTCAATAGGGTCTTATAGGACAACTAGACCTTTCATTTGCAATAATTTCATTAAAATCGGTCCAGCCGTTTCTGAGAAAACCGAGTGAAATTGGGAGAGCGTTACACTCACACACACACATACACATACACATACAGAAAATGCTCAGCTCGTCGAACTGAATCGAGTGATATACGACATTCGGCCTTTTTGAGCGATTTGATACCTTTAGTTTTTGCAGTGATTGCTATACTTTTCTAGGAGAAAGGCGAAAAGTGAAATGATAGAAATGGCTTGTAATTTCAACTTCAATCCCGAGCAAGGCCGCAAACATTGAAATAGTAAAATATCAATGTGCGTCTTGAACTGTCCTACAGATCAGACGTGTTTTCGGTTGCTTGTGGACTGGTCTTTGACTGCCTATAGCTTCAAAGTTTGTGTTTTATCAGTGTGTCTTTTAAAGACTACCTGAAAGTTATTTCCCAACAGTTTTTCTCAAGACTACCTACTTTTGAATTTAACATTTGTTTCAACTTTTTTCGTATCACCTGAAATGGCAGGACGAAAAAAGAAACCACGCATCGCTGCGGGGAGGAAAAGAGAGGCATCTCTTTCTGACACTTCGAGTGTCTGTAGTGACAATCCTTTTGATATTTTGCCTGAGCAAGAAGCTGATGAAATGGAAGTTATTAGTAATGAAACTTTATGTGGTCCCCGTGGTTCTGTGGTTAGCGATGTCGGTCAGCTAGCTCTCCCACACGGTTGTGATATCGGGTTCGATTCCCGATCAGATCGAGGATCTTTTCGAGCCGAAAATTTTCTCGACTCAGCACTAGGGCACGGTGTATCGTTGTACTTATCCTACAACAGGCAAAATGTGCCGAAACAATATCGATAACAAATTCTCTCAACTAACCTAGTTGATCGAGACCGCAGGCTAGCGTGCGATATTGTTAGTAATGAAACTATACAAAATGTAAAATCTTTAAAAAAGGAGAAAGTTCCACCTCTTGTGGTAACTATTTCTTCTGAATTCAATATTTTCAAAAAGGAACTTTCAACATTTGTTTCTGACGTTAAAGTAACCTATCAAATTGGTCGTAGAGGCGAATGCCGGTTATTAGCCGACTCTATTAGGGGCGGAATCGTCTTATTCAGTATTTAACTGAAAAGATGTATAATTTTTTTACTTATGACACTAAGAGCGCCAAGTCGTTCAAGGTCGTATTGAAAGGTCTCACCAACGATCAAACCGTTGATGAGATCAAACTTACTTTAACAGAATTACTTGGCATAGCCCCTTCCAAAGTAATTCTAATGAAACAAAAATCACGAGGCGAAAACAGTCAGCGAACTGGAATTTCCCTTGTTAATTATTTAATTCACTGACATAGGAGTAAAGGATTGGTGTCTGATTTTGACAATTCTGCATGAAAAACTCGTACGTTCAAGGTCAAAGTTTTCACCAATTTTCAATCCCCAACATGCCAAGCAATGTTGGTAACTAGTAACTATTGTTTGGGAACAGCAATAAATGTTTCGGATATCTTAAGCATATGCACAGGATCAGTTTTCACTAGATTTTGATTTTTTTTACATGTCCATGTTTGCATAAAACCTAAACAACAAATAGGTTTGTGTAATTTACAATATAGCTATAATTTATAAGTTTCTGTTATACGTTATGCTTGGGCAAGGTGCGTGAATGTGTGATTAGTTGTACATCGCCATCTGCTATTACATCTGTATATTTATGTGTTTCTACTGTTGTGTAGGATCGTTCCTTTTTAGACCATTCATGTTTTATAATAACTTTTGCATCAACACACCGAGAGTAATAGTCTCGAATTCAACGTGTACTTCTGCACTTCCTTTGTCAGTCTTCTCGCTAACAAATGACCACTCGGTTGAAAGGAACGATGACCCCAACCAGTTGTACCGGTTGTACCATTTGGAAAGACATCTGGGTCGAGCAACAGAGAAAAATCGTTCTTCTAAAGTTGTTTTTTAGCTGTGCGCGATGGTTAAGTCTAAACTTTAATGTTTGCCGTTTTCGTTATGCTTGTCTAATGTAAAATTTCCTTGTGTACTAACTATACATAACAAAATCGGACTCACAATCACATTGCAAAACCAAAGCTTGTTCAGACTTTTGTTGTCCAGCAAACAAAAAACAATTGTTTGCAATCGGTGAACTACTAACTACACCAGAAATAAACACAGCAGAGTGAGTGCATTAGGCGAAACGAGCATTCAGTAGCTCTCATATTACATGGAGAAGTATCTACGTCAAACAGAAACTGCCTGGTTTTTGTTTTGGATTTCTAAATAGTAGTGACTATTGAATACAATCGTAAAAACAACAGCTAAACAAAACACATCACAGGATAAGTCGTTTTTTTAAACTTCAGCAGCATAATTTTAGGTCAATGTTAGCAAAAAAAAGTACAAAACTCAAGTGATAACAACCAACAAACAATACTTCTGTCACAACGAACGATCGAGAGTATGCTGAAGCGTCAACAGTCACTTTGCCTGTTTACAAGATTACAGATCAAAATGTATCGCAGTATTGCAAAATTGCAACGTTTTAAAGTGCTGGGCCCAAAAGATCGTTGTCGTCACTATCAGAATGAAAGTCTTCTGGATGACTTATATCGATGCGATCCATATTCTCGATCGTGCTCGCCATCATCCGCAAGTTATCCACACCGGTTAAAAGTTGCCTTTTTGATAAGAGAAATAACCTCAGGTTAGCACTGGCAAGTACTTCGATCGGTCGATATTACTCACCGTAAATTGTTTTCTGCTGAAACCGCTGCCTGGCGTAGCTCACGCGACAGCTCCTGAGCACGCGATAACGTGCGCCGCGATGTTTGTCTTCCACCGAAGCTTCGGCTGCCAGTTGTTCCTCCAGCAGCACTCGCACCACCTCCGCATGCACCCTCACTAATACCTGCATCAGCACCACCTACAGCACCTTCCTCTTTAAGGTTATCATTCTCTTGCCTTAGAGCTTCGATTTCCGCCTAACATGAAATGAAGTAAACATGTATGATAAAATTATTGACGATTTTTGATAAACGTAAAGTGGAAATTTGATATTGGCTGTTCTATAGCTAAGAACTTTATTTGTCAGACGCAGTTGTGGTTGCTGAAAACAAATCTAATATTATTATCTAACTAGTAATTTTCACGTCACAAATAGGTATTCGGGAAAATTTGTACAGTTGATTTTCTTTTCTAACAATCACCTCATACAGAACGATTTTCTAAAACAGATGGAAAACTGGCTACTCATTACCGCTTGCAAAGTGACTGCGATCACAAGTGATCGCGAAAATTGCAAATTACCTGTAACTAATAGGGATGTAACGGATATCCGCATCCGCAAATGCGGAACATCCGCATGAAAGTTGACATCCGCATCAACATCTGCATCCGTAATCACATATCCGCATCTGCAGATGTCTGAAAAATCACATCCGTAACATCCCTGGTAATTGATTAGGCGAACGTGAGAATGGGGCCCTAAGCTTACGCTAAGAGGTCTGGTCCACATATGAGAAACATTTCTCAACACTAATTGATAATTCAAAATGCCGACTCTCATCCTCTTCCTAGAGTTTTATTTTCCCAGTTTAAAGCTTGTGTAAAGAATAAAAACTGATTTTTTCGTGTTTTTTTTCTAGACAAACGGAAAATAAACAAGATCTTTTTTAGTTTCTAGACAAACGGAAAATAAACAAGATAAAGAAATGAAAATTTTCCTCAGCCAAAAATATGAATCCGATTTCTTGATAGACGGGCCGCTAAACCTCTCAATCCATAGTAGATGTAGTAAAAAGAACTTCCAGAAGCCAAGTACAATATACAAGCAGTTTTCAATGGTAATTATTTAAAGCAAAATATTAATTCTTAAGCATGTTCATGCTATGATGTGTTTAGAAATTTTCAGCTACACTAAGGTCCTTCGTTAATTATTCTATCTCGGTTTTCTAACGTATGCACTAACACTTCTCAGGTATTTAGAATTATGTTAACACTCACGTTTAATCGCTTGATTCGTTGCCTTAGTTTGATGACCTGAGACTCAGCAGTGGCAGCCCGCAGCTAAAAAATTGAAAAAATATCAGTTTTCTTGAAGTATCTTTTCCAACAAAAAAATCGAAACTTACGTAGCTTTTATCCAAATTTTCCCCAAAACCCTCGACGCCCTGCATCAAAGAAGCGCTGCTTTTAACCGATTCCAGCGTTTTTTCCAAATCTTTGATTCGACGAGCCTGTTCGGCTATCACGCGCCGGTTGTCGTCAACTTCAATCCTCAGACGATCATTTTCCTGGCGCTCGATTTGCAACCGTTGCAGCTGTTGCTGAGCATCGGCGTCTGGTGAGTTGAAATGAGGTGTATCGTGTGTAACATCAGCCAGCCGGCCAGACGAGTGAATTGGGCCATCAGATAAAAAGTCCGGCAAGCGATGAATTTTATCTGCAGCCGTGCTGGATGGCGGTGAGGAAAGATTACGATCCACGTCAAAACCAAAACGGCTCCCACAGCCCTGACCGGAAGCACTGTTTTCAGTCAAATCGGGTGGCAACTCTGGCACGGGCGCTTGCTGCTGTGGAGGGGTAGTTCGTCTCACTCGTGGAAGATCGAATGAAAAGTTTGGATTTTGGGGCGGCAAATCTAACGGGACGTTCGGTGAGGTATTACGCAACGGAGTTCGATTGCGATTCACTGATCCAATTGAGCCGGACCCCATACCTGCAGTCGATACTGAACCATACGTTAGATCAAACGGTATATCGTTGACGATTGCTCGATTTCCACTAGACTCCGGGTCTAGATTATTGACGGTGAAATCTGGCAGTTGCTCAAAATCTACCGAAACGGGCGAAGCGCTTTTTGGCGATCCCATGGTATTGTACCATTGCTCCATAACTAAATGATCCTGTACAAAGTCGGGTAGTGCAGCTGGAAACTCAGAACCTCCCATTCGATGGCTGGTCGTTAGGTTTTCGCGACTTCTACCACTAAAAATTGGAGAGTTGTGCAGATTTTGAGAACCCAATAATCGCGGTGAGTCAACTGAGCTAGGACTTTCCATATCATAATTTGAGTACGACCTGTGCACATATTGCGATCCACCGGACAGTGAACCTCCCCCTCCTAAGGGATAGTCCGAGTTGAACGAATTGTTACTTCTGCTGTGGTATATGTTAGCCATAAACTTATCGTCGGCTAGATCCGACAGACTTGATTGAGAATCGAAGGACGGAAATCGAGGCGAGCGTTTCATTTTTGACTCACTGCTAAGTGTATTGACCGATTGAAACTGAGGAATCTTCGGTTTCGCCCCGGTTGTGCTAGTGTTGTGCAGTGAACTAGTTGTGGCAGATTTCGAAGGTGAAGCACCATTCCCAACCGAACTATTGTTTACGGTATTGGTGCAATTGCTATTGCCACCATTGGTGAAATTAGTGCTAATACTAGGACTGCCGTTGTTGTTCCCGTTGATGTTAGAAGTGCTACGACTGTGGTTAATGTTTACAGTGTTGGAACCAACTCCGACATTAGGCGTATTGCAAGAAACTGCCCCTCCACCAAGCGATGAATCCCGTTTAAGAAAATGCTTAAACGAAAACGGATTTTCTTCGCGGCGGGGTAGTTCTGGAGTAGCTGCAAAAATGTGATTTTAAAATTTTATCCATTGTGTACAAAACATCGTATATACCTCCTATAGTGTCATTGCTCCCTTCTGAGTGATTCACTTGACCATTTGTTCTACCAGAATTTGATACATGTTGCTGTTGTTGGTGGTCTGCTCTGCAATTTTGCTTAATGAGATCGGCCGGAATATTGGAGCCAGATGTAAGTTCTTCCGTTATGTTGATATCATGGCTATCTTTTGCCATTTTCTTTTTAGGTAAGTGTACGAAAAGTAGTCTCTGATTTACACTTTGTTAAATGCTGAAATCTCCAAAGCAACAGGAAAATAGTTGCTCCTATCGCTTCAACCTTAGCTTTCGTCGCACCTTCCCTAAACAAGGATAAAGTAACTGGTACGTAATTACCCAATTTATTCTATGTATTTTGTTTTCTTTTACTTCACAACCAATGCTAGTAAAGATCAACGAATTATGTATTATATTCGAAGTACAGTTAACTGAATGGTTCGCAAAAGAATCTATTTTTGCAATTTTCTCCTGTCGTTTTCTTTTTGATTCAAAATTAGACTTTTTCCATTTCTTTGATACTTTGACATTGTCTTGAATCGAAGAGTGAGCTGACAGCCAATGAACTAAGGGATGAACCAAGTTTTGAGAAATGAATTATTATGATTCATTTAGGTACACGCTAAAGCAAAACGATTGATAGTTCAAAACTAGCCATACTCTGTGCAGATTAGGGATGGATGAATGCTCACAAAATAGTCATCAAAATCTGGGGTAACATTGAGCATCTCGTTTCGAGTAAATAACTCGAACAAAACTAAATGATCGCTGATACGCCTTTTTAAAGATAAACTCTAGTGAGATGGCGCTGCTGTGAAAAAAGTGTTGAGCAATTATGAATCTGTCAAATTCAGTGCAGAAATTTGTAAATATTAACTTGATCTGCATTCATCGCTTAGTGCACTCGTGTTTTACTTTAAAAAAAACTAAAAAATCGAAATAAAACATAAAATATGGTAAAGCAAAACTGCTAGTAAGTTACAAATTCACGTAAACTCTTAACAAAACTTATCTTCCATGTAGCAAAACTAAAGAATGTGAAATTACGTTGCGTAATTCATTCTTGCCGGACCCGAGCTCCAGTTTTGTATCCTGTACCTATGGAGATGCAAAAGATCCTAAAATTAGAGCGTAATCCAGCGCATCGAATATGCAGTAACCATTTTTCTCCAGATGATTTTATTACATATAAGCGATCAAAGTTAAACGCACAAGCAACACCAACGATAATTTCGAAAGGATGCATTGCCAAACAGATAGTTCCTAAAGAGGGATGCTGGGTGGTTGGATGCAATGTAAAAACCAAGAAGCGTTTGGTCAAAATTCCTCATAATGATGCCATTCGTAAAAAGTGGATATCATCGCTAGAGCTTACCAACAATATTGAAGACAAAGTATTGCGTGAATTGATGATATGCCATAAATATTTTCGTGAAGATGATTGGTCGTTAGGTAAATTTTCATTTTCTAGTAATGCATAACTATGTTTACGTATATTCTAGTATGTGTATGTTATTTATATATAATATAGTAACAACGAAGTACTTTAAGTTAACTGCTGTTCCACGGCGAGCTATCGGTGCGAAGATCAAGAAACCTCTACACAAGGCCAAAATATATGTACACTCAGGCTGTAATGACGATAATGTCACACCGGAGCATGGATACTCTTTTCCATTTACACTTCCTCGCAGTAGAACTATGTGTTTTGTTACTGGTTGCACTGCAAAAGCTGGGAATGGAATAAAACTACACATGTTTCCTTTCAACGACAGAAATGTTTGTAAGCAATGGAAGCATGCAATCCGTAGAGTCACGACCCCGACGAAATATTCCAGAGTATGCAGCCGACACTTTTTACCCTCAGATTACAGAGCAGGTAAGATTACTGACAGAAAAAAAAAACAGTTATGTTTCTTTCGTGGCTCTTTAATTTTTGTATGATTTCAGGAGGAAATCGCCTGAAACCGAGTGCGATACCATCGAAACATTTACCTTCACCAAGAACCACACATGATATAAAACTGAGTAAAATTGTTCGTGTGTCTTGTAGGAGACGCTTCTACCATGATCTATCTCTTTCAGGCATACCTGATGATCTTCGATCGTTCAGAGATTTCAGCGGTAATGGCGATAGAGAATTAAAAGAACATTCGAGTACTTTGGATGGGTTTCTGGCGAATAATGCTTCGGATGCTGACCGCAACAGTTTTGCATTAAATGCTACGTGCAGCTCGAGTAATCCAACATTGAACGACGGTCAAATATATGCTGATGCCTATGGTGGAATAAGCCATGTTCACAACTCTAATGAACAGGATAAAATTTATACCGACGTTCAATATCAGCAGGACGATCCAGTACTCCACTATAATCCGATCGATTTCATTGAACAGGCTCGCGAAAAAAACTTCAAATTTAGCAAACAAGCCACACTCACGAGTCTAATTAAATCAGATCGGGACGCAAGTGTTTGGACAGGAGTTGCTTCACTGAAGCAATTAGATGCCATTTGTATATCTGTTAAAGCATTAGAAGATCAAGTATACCAGAAGCGTTTCAAGGCACACGCTGTTGACCGGGTTATCTTAACTTTATCGAAGCTAAAGCAAAACATCTCGTTTTCAGCACTGTCAACTCTGGTTGATATATCAGCAGCAACTGCTTCGTATTATTTTAATCATACTTTACAAGTTTTAGCTCAAGTTTTGCGACAATTTATTTACTGGCCAAGCCGTGAAGAAATTGGTTATAATATTCCACTATGTTTTAGAGTGGGTTTCGAAAATGTTCGATGTATTTTCGATTGCACAGAAATTCCTGTAGGGACACTCAAGTGTATCAACTGCCGTATCGCATGTTTCTCTAATTATAAAGGAAGGAGAACAGTGAAATTTTTAATTGGAGTAACCCCTGCGGGAATGATAAGTTTTGTTAGTGAAGCATACAGTGGAAAAGCTTCAGATAAACAGATATTTAATGAACAAAACGTTGTGTCCTTATTCGATGCATTCAGAGATGAGATTATGGTGGACAAGGGCTTTAATATTGAAAATGAGTGTTTAGCTAAAGGTATTCGTCTACATATCCCACCTTTTCTGAGAACCGTGCGTCATACTCCTGCTGATGCCATATTGAATGAGAGAATTGCCAAAGCAAGGATTCACGTAGAGCGCGTAATTCAACGTGTTAAACTTTTCGGAATATTTCAAAACTCAATTGAAACATCCATGTTGGGTCTCGTAAATGAAATAATGACCGTTATATGTGGATTAGTAAATCTTTCAGCTCCTATATTACAAGACGATAAGTTTTAGAATGATTTATTTGTAAATAATTTACGACAATACAGATCAGCAATGTTCTGTATCTCTACAATTTGTCTTATTTAAAAAATTACAGCTTTTAGTCGAGTAACTAACAACCTTATGTGTTATGTGGCATGTGTCATCTACACATTATCCAGTACCTTTTCTCTGCTCTACTAGTATAGTATATAAATCAAAATTGCATTCACTTATAATTACACGAACGTGACCTCAACAATGAATCTCAACTTCAAATTCCAAATTTGTTTTCGTCTCGGTCTTTGTTCACCAGTTTCTATTTTCTATCCAGTATTTCAATGTTCATTATATTAAATTATCAGTTTAACCTGCACAAACATTAGTCACTCTACCCACTATTTGTGATAACATGTATGAGAAATAGATGATTTTCAATACACTTACTAGTTTTAACGCATACTCTTCATCGTAATCAACTTCTGTAATTGCGAAATCATCTTCGAACTTTGAATAAATAATAAAATCACATTTATGTAGCTTTTTTTGAAGTAGAATACTTCTCTCAGGAAGTTCGGCTACATAGGGATGTGAAATGAAAATCTAAAACCGAAAAAAGTGAAAAATATGTCCAATTTCAAATGCTGATAAATCGGTTATTATCCGATGGATTTCCTTCGTTCTTGCATCAATAGATTGGAAAATCGTCTAAGATTCTCCCCAAAATAAGATAATTGTAATTTTATTATTCACACTATTGTACTATTGAAAATTGTCAAGCCTTGTCAAAACGAAAAATTCGACCTCTGATTGGTCGTAATATGATTGCTTCCCAAGCACGGTCGACAGAATCATATACCTTGCGATTGAAAACATGCTATTTGGCCTATATAAGAGCCTGTTTCAGCCGAAGCCGCTCATAACAGTTCTATACAGCGACAACCGCAGTCGTCCTTCCTTAGCAGCAGCACTAGCCCTGTGGTTGGACACCACGTCTCAGGAGCAGCGCGGTTTTTCTCAGCGTGTGTCGCCAGACTGTGATTATTCCCCCCGTGTTGGGGCAGCATGAAGATTGTCATCAGGAAATCCAATTTTGGAAATCAAAATGCCTTTTTCATGGCAAATAAACAAGTCATTGAAAGTTAATATTTTTTGACAACGCAAGCAAGCATTCTGTGTTGGATCCTAGCAATTTAAATATGTCGCACCCGTTTACTGAATGTGAAATAGCTTCCACAGTGCATGTTGTCCGTGTATCTTAATTTCCCCACTGTTAGGGCAGCTCAAAGGTTGTGATCAGCAACCGATTTGAACCGCAAAATGCCTTTTTCAAGGCAAATAAACAAATAATTGAAGGCTAATAATTTTCTCGCATCAACACAAGCAGACATTCTGTGCGGGATGCAATCAAATTCTGTTGTAGTTGTCTAATTTTCACTTTTACTTTATTTAGTAAACCCCCCACTGTAGGGGCAGCGCAAAGGCTGCGATACGCATAACCGACTTTGAATAACAAACTGCCCTGTTAGAACGCATTCACAAAGACAGTTAGGCCTCTGCCATGGTGAACGCGAACGCGGGCGATGGGGCGAGAAACTTGCCGTAGGTGAATAAACCGCTCTCTTTGCGGCTGTTCGGCATTCTGGATTTTGGCAATCAAAACTTCTGCTGGCTGTCTGATTTTCAGTGTGAAAACAACCTTCCACTTTGTTGTCAGAGTGCCTGACTACGATTTGGTAATATTGTTTGAATTAAATGTTTACAAAATTTTACAATATTTTTCTTTCTCTCATTCAATAAAACAGGTAATACGATGCCTTCGTCATACGCAAGTTCACCATAACTCCCGATATCGGCGTAACACAAAGATGCAATAAGCGTCATATCCGATTTTAAATTCAACAACAAACTGTTCTTTTTAGGATAACGAAACAAATGAATTGAAGATTTAATATTTTCTCGTTCTGAGCTTTAACCAAAAATTATATATCTTAATTTGAATTCACATGTACATATACTCTGACTGTTAAAACTTGTTTGCGCCGTAAAGAGTTTGTTCTTTTCCTGTTCAGTGAGGTCGTATTTATATGTGCAAATTGAAATTAAGTAGTACTTCAACTTCATTTGCACAGAATTTTCGATCAACATTTATTTGCTAGGAAAAATGACTGACACGCAAGTATCCAGGTTATCTTTCTTGTAAAAGTATTCAACTTCAACATTGCGGTCGTGGCTTTGCACACAACCCTTCTGTGATTTTTTTTTTAAGGGGGGATTTGTTAGTAGCTTAAGTATTTATGATACATATTAGTAAATAATGAGTATGTGTGTCCAATCACAAATGGTGACTTCTCAACACTGTTAGAAATTTGTAATTTTAATTGTTAGGATTTGTTTGCTTTCGCAATTAGGACTTATCATTCGTAGGGATTTCAACCTACTTGTCAGAAAAGGGGAAGTAAACTTACAACTAACTTAATTGCTAACTTATTGGCTATAAAGAGAGCTTATCGTAGCAATTGAGGATTGCAACAATTTTTGTCGAAAATTGTTAATAATTTTATTTGACATAGCTTTTAATGGTTCAACACCAGTAAGTCTATGTAATTCGAGTGTACCAAACCAAGGAGGACGCTTCAAAATCATTTTCAGAATTTTATTCTGAATCCTTTGGAGCGTTTTCTTCCTTGTTGAACAGCAACTTGACCAGATCGGTACAGCATAAAGCATTGCTGGTCTAAAAATTTGTTTGTAAATCAAAAGTTTGTTCTTTAAACAAAGTTTAGAATTCCTGTTAATGAGAGGATATAAACATCTCGTATATTTGATGCACTTGGCTTGTATACTCTCAATGTGCTCTTTGAAAATAAGTTTTTTATCATAAATTAGTCCCAAGTACTTAACCTTGTCGGACCAACTTAAAATAACCCCATTCATCTTGACAACGTGATTATTGTTTGGCTTGAGGAAAGAAGCCCTAGGCTTATGAGGAAAAATTATCATTTGAGTTTTAGAAGCATTGGGAGAGATTTTCCACTTTTGCAAGTAGGAAGAAAAAATATCTAAACTTTTCTGCAATCGACTGCATATGACACGAAGGTTTTTTCCTTTTACGGAAATGCTTGTGTCATCGCAGAACAATGACTTTGTGCATCCTGGAGGCAAATCAGGAAGATCTGAAGTGAATATGTTGTACAGGACTGGACCCAAGACTGAACCTTGAGGTACACCTGCTCTGACAGGAAATCTATCAGATTTTGAATTCTGATAGACAACCTGCAGAGTTCGATCAGTAAGATAATTTTTTAAAATTTTGATTAGGAAAATTGGAAAATTAAAAGTTTGCAATTTCGCAATTAAACCTTTATGCCAAACACTGTCGAATGCTTTTTCTATGTCTAAAAGAGCAGCTCCAGTGGAATAACCTTCAGATTTGTTAGCTCGTATCATATTAGTAACTCTGAGCAATTGATGAGTTGTGGAATGCCCATGGCGAAATCCAAACTGTCCATTTGCAAAAATTGAATTTTCGTTGATGTGTGACATCATTCTGTTAAAAATAATTCTCTCAAACAGTTTACTTATTGAAGAAAGCAAACTGATTGGTCGATAACTTGAAACTTCAGCTGGGTTCATATCCGGTTTTAAAATGGGAGTATTTTTTGCATTTTTCCATAATTTGGGAAAATATGCAATTTTGAAGCAGCAATTGAAAATTTTCACTAAAAATTCCATTGTGCTCTCAGGGAGATGTTTGATTAGTATATTAAAGATTCCATCGTCACCAGGTGCTTTCATATTTTTGAAATTTTTAATAATTGATTTAATCTCATTCAAGTTAGTTTCAATTATTTCTGCAGGTAAAAAATTCTGGGAAGAAATTAAATCAAATTGACGTGTGACTTCATTTTCAATTGGACTCACAAAATTCAAATTTGAGTTATGAACACTCTCAAACTGCTGAGCAAGTCTTTGAGCCTTTTGTTCATTGGATACAAGAAAACGTTCACCATCTTTTAAAACTGGAATAGGCTTTGAAGGTTTCTTAAGAATCTTCGACAGCTTCCAAAATGGTTTTGAATATGGTTTCAATTTTTCAACTTTAGTCTCAAAATTTTGATTTCTCAGAAGAGTAAATCTATGTTTAATCTCTTTCTGTAAATCTTTATAAATAGTTTTAAAAACAGGGTCACGAGAACGTTGATATTGACGTCTGCGGACATTTTTCAAACGAATTAGAAGTTGAAGATTTTCGTCAATTATTGATGAATCAAATTTCACTTGAGCCTTTGGAACAGAATAATTCCTGGCATCAACAATTGCACATTTTAATGCTTCCAAAGCGGAATCAATATTCACTTCGTTTTGCAAATCAAGCTCATTATTGAAATTTCTCTCAATATAAGTTTTGTATCTTTCCCAATTAGCCTTGTTATAATTAAAAACAGAGCTCATAGGGTTTAAAACTGATTCATGTGATAAAGAAAACGTTATTGGAAGATGGTCAGAATCAAAGTAAGCATGTGTGATCAAATCACTACATACATGACTTTGATCTGTTAGCACCAAATCAATTGTTGAAGGGTTTCTTACAGAAGAAAAGCATGTAGGACTATTCGGAGACAAAATAGAATAGTATCCTGAAGAACAATCATTGAATAAAATTTTGCCATTGGAATTACTTTGAGAATTATTCCATGAACGATGTTTAGCATTAAAATCGCCGATTATGAAAAATTTCGAACGATTTCTGGTGAGTTTTTGTAAATCACCTTTAAAATAATTTTTGTGCTCGCGTGTGCATTGAAATGGTAAATATGCTGCGGCAATAAATAAAATCCCAAGTTCAGTTTGAACTTCAATTCCCAAAGTTTCAATAACTTTCGTCTCAAGATGGGGAAGAGCACGATGTTTGATTCGGCGATGAATAACAATTGCAACTCCACCGCCGGAACCCTGAATCCTATCATATCTATGAACCACGTAGTTGGGATCATATTTTAATTTAATGTTAGGTTTCAAAAATGTTTCAGTAATAATTGCAATATGCACATTATTTACTGTTAAAAAATTAAAAAGCTCATTCTCATTGGTCTTCAATGAGCGAGCATTCCAATTTAAAATTTAATTGTTTTATTTAAAATCATTGCTAAATTTTAAATTAGAAACAATTTTAATAGTAAAATTTGTGCCTATTTGAATGGCTTCAAACATTGATTTTGCCTGCAACATGGCGTTCATACGATCGAACATTTCCTGTTGCAAAAAAGAAAGTTTACCTGCCGTAATAGGCCCCAGGCAGTTGACATTAGAAAAAATATTTTCGGCAGCAATATTAGCTGGAGTAATAGGTGTACAATTATTTTCTAGCGTGTTTTGCTTACCCATATTAACGGTCATTTTCGAACTACCAACACTAGGCGGTATAATGTTCGAACTACCTGTAACCTGTGCATAAGTTAAACGGGTATGCAAAGGAGTAGGTAAACTATGCGTCACTGGTACGCTTGGAGAATTTTGTTTTGAAGTTGGTTTTAATTGAGAAATTGAATTTTGTTTACCTTGCCTTGCCTTAACAATTGCTAAACGGACTGGGCATTGATAAAAATTTGACATATGGTTGCCGTTACAATTCGCACAGCGAAAATTTTTACTCTCTTTCACAGGACATGTGTCCTTTTTGTGAGAAGAGTCTCCACAATTAAGACATTTTTGGTCTATGTTACAGAATTTGGATCCATGGCCATAACGTTGGCAAGTACGGCATTGGGTGATATGCTTTTCACCTCCGCCATACTTCCTATACATTTATGTAGCTTCAACACATACATAGCAAGCTGTACTTGTGCAAAATATTTATGATTCCTATTCAGCTGAAGCCCTGAGTTGGTTCTACGTAAATATGTTTTTGTGGTTTTACATTCGTTCATTACCCATTCTATATTATGGTCAGCTCCAAGCAATGGACATTTAATCTCGAGCAGTACTCCATTCATAGGATCTACACCATCAGGGCTTACACCTCTCCATGGTTCTATAAAACTTATCACAAAACCGCACCTTTTGATCAAAGGGTTACGTTTCCTCATATAACAATCTAATGCTAACTGTTCTACCTGTTTACCATACTGAATAGCTTTTGTATGCAAAGATTTGGGACATAGGTATAACTGTATCTTTTTTGTCCAATCTGCGTTTTTGTTTTTGTAATAAGTATATAACTGATAACAAGAACATCCAGTTATTCTTATTGATCGATGTAACCTCCAGCTGCTATTATCTTGCAACTTGGTATCTATAAAAATCCCTACAATTTCTGATAAGGGTTTGACTATATGTTTTTTGTAAAACAGTTTATGGTCATCTGAAACAAATTTTATATCTATTTAATGCGTAGGATTTTGATCCGAAATTTGAATTTAATCACGAAGCTCATAGTTTGTCAAAAACTTGTCCAAATTATTTGTTTGCAGTGGTCCTACTGGAAATCTATGACATGTTTGCTCTCTTCCGGTGATGTGTTTCTTGACAGCGGAATCGGGTGAAGCTGTAAAAATTAAAATAGGTAGTCATATTTCAACTACTCCAGAACCATCCTAAAATAATTTGAAACTTACCATCCATAATACGATCAAAGCCTTGTTTAAGCAATTCCCTCATGTTGCCAAGATCAATCACCGCAAGTTGCGAATGCTTCCTGGCACAGCAAAGATTCCTGACAACTTTGGCTTTCCATAAATCAGTTTTCTCGCTTTTACTAATTCCCCATGCTTGGCGAGAGTTGGTACATGTTAAATATTCTACAAAGCGAGTGCTGGAAATAGCGATTTAGATTAACTCTTAGTAATTATCAAGTATGTAGAAATATTACTTAGCGAGATGAAGCAAACAGGCGACAATATGTTTACATCTAGCGGTACCCGCTTTGCATACACATCGAAGAATCCAATGACGGAAATCGTAGCCAATATGCAGTTTAACTTCATGAGGAACGTCTCCTGGATGGGAACTTTGGAGCACAAATCCACAAATATCAATCATGGAATCACTTTCATTTGTATAACCGATGCACACAACATGACCTGATTCAAAAAAAGATTGCCCTTCTCGAAGCGGCCTAATGGAATCTCCTATGTAGTCCAAAATATCCCCTAATGTAATGTTCACCGCTTTTGTCACCGCGATTTCTCCTGCAAAGATAAACATAACCGCAATGAGCTAAAGCAAAAATGAAGAGTTATTATAAATGCCATATCCTACAACACTAGAATTACATACCAGTAGAATGGAAAATTCGTTTACTTCCCGATGACTTCATGTTAAAGCAAATCACCGACCGTAAAACTCAATAAAAATCGAAAAAAAAACACCCGGTCAAATGCACAACAGCAAGAAAACAAGTCTATGACACTTTTTAGTTAGTTCTTCGAAAATTAACCAGGTGGCGCACATGCATTACACGTTTCGATTAAATAGGCCTATTGGCGTCATGTTCTATTTTTCCTTTTTTTCTACTTTGTGGGTTGAATGAGCTAAAGAACAAATGACAATGACAGCACATACATATGACATGCGTAACACCCAGGAAGAAATCTTCCAAAAAAGCTGGTACAAAATGAACTACTCGAATGGTGCCATATACCATATATACACATACATAAGACATACGTAACACTGGCGTTTTTTCTGGTACACGTTGCACATAGTACTCCGTACCTCGCCCTGTCAAACTGCTCGATAAATAATGAACCAAATGAATTTTCTTTTTCTCGACCTTATCCAGCCCCAAAGAAAATCCCATAAGGAACTGTCAAAAAGTTATTTACAAAATCAATGTAGCATTTTTCGAGTAGGAACGAGACAAATGCAGGGCTGCGCAGGTACACTGCCTTCAAAAACAACTCAAACAGTGATTTTATTCAGGGTGTGGTACCATTCGAGTAGTTCATTTTGTACCAACTTTTTTGGAAGATTTCTTCCTGAGTGTTGCGTATGTCTTATGTATGTGATATATACATAACACACCAAAATTTCTCTTCATGGTTCAGCAAAATACTTTGCTGAAAGCATATCAGTAAACCATTCTTTCCAAAATGTTGCTGTAATTCAGTTCCAAAATTTACTGAATTTCATTTAGCAATTTTATTTCTTCTGTAAACCAGTATTGAATAGGGTGTTTTAGGGGTATGTATATTATTTTTTCTTTTGATAAGAAATGTCAAAAAAATTCATATTCTTCTAACTTTTTTTTATTTCAAATAGCAGAACTATTGAAAAAAATCAATTTCGAATTTTTAAAACTGTACGCAATTTTAATACAAACCCTGCCGTCAAAAAATCATAACACAGGGGTGCCAGGTCATTTTTAAAATGTCCTCACACTCCATAAAAAATGTCTCCACACATAAGAAATCTGGAAACACGGTCCCCCATTGAAAGTTAGCAAAAATCTCAGTGAAGACCTTAAATCGAGTACGGGTAATCAACCGACTATTAGGCTTCCACTTCTTCACACGAACTCTAATGTCTTCAAAATTGAGACATGTCTTCACATTTGGCATCCCATAACACGCGTACCAGGGTTATATTTCCACAGGCCAGCAGTATTAACACATACTTAGACATACGTAACACTGACGATTTTTTTTGGTACTCTTTGCCCCACATCACCCGGTACCAACACCAGTATGAACTGCTCGACGAAAATGAAAGGAATAAATTTTCTTCATAGCGCCTCTACTCGAGCCCTCAACAAAATCCCTTACGAAACTGTCAAAAAGTTGTTTACGAAATCAATGCAGCATTTTTCGAGTAGGAACGAGACAAATGCAGGGCTGCGCAGGCACACAACCTCCATAAACTACTCAAATAGAGGTTTTTTTTACAGAGGTTGGTACTTTCGAGTAGTTCATTTTGTACCAACTTTTTTGTATGATTTCTTCCTGAGTGTTACGTATGTCTTATGTATGTAGTATTATTGTCACTTTGTGCTCGGTCAGGGTTACATCACATACATAAGACATACGTAACACTCAAGAAGAAATCTTCCGAAAAAGTTGGTACAAAATGAACTACTCGAAAGTACCAACCTCTGTAAAAAAAAACCTCTGTTTGAGTAGTTTATGGAGGTTGTGTACCTGCGCAGCCCTGCATTTGTCTCGTTCCTACTCGAAAGATGCTGCATTGATTTTGTAAATAACTTTTTGACAGTTCCTTATGGGATTTTCTTTGGGGCTCGATAAGGATGAGAGAAAGAAAATTCATTTGGTTCATTATTTATAGAGCAGTTTGACAGGGCGAGGTACGGAGTACTATGGGGCAACGTGTACCAGAAAAAAAACGCCAGTGTTACGTATGTCTTATGTATGTGGTTACATTTTTCATAAGCCAGTAGCAGAAATGTCATTTTGTGCTCTACCAGGGTTATATTTTCCAGCAGCAGAAGTGTCATTTTGTGCACTACTTTCCAGTTAGTGAAAATTTAAAAAATCTAATTTTTCAATTTAAAAATCAAAGAAAAATCGTAGAGATTTAAGTAAAATACCTAGTGCCTACTGAAAGGTCGGTCATCGATTACTATAAGAAAAAGCAGGTATTTTCTCAAATTAAAACCCTCTATTGATTAATTTACTGAAAACCAGTAGTCGATTCAATGATTAACGAAAATACAGCAAAACAATTTGCTGAACACAAAACAGTAAATGAATGTTTGCTGGAAATCAGCAAGCAAATCGATGTGTCAAAAATTTTCACGTCAAGCTGTCATTAGTGAAATTCGCAAACTTCTGCGAAGCTCATACGTGATCACAGCTAAGTTACTGATAGCCGGTACGGAACCATAGCTAAATTACTGTTGAGTTAGATAAAACGTAAAAGCACATACATAAGACATACGTAACACTCAGGAAGAAATCTTCCAAAAAAGTTGGTACTAAATGAACTACTCGAAAATGTCTTACATACATAAGACATACGTAACACTCAGGAAGAAATCTTCCAAAAAAGTTGGTACTAAATGAACTACTCGAATGGTATACCAACCTCTGAATAAAATCACTGTTTGAGTTGTTTTTGAAGGCAGTGTACCTGCGCGGTCCTGCATTTGTCTCGTTCCTACTCGAAAAATGCTGCATTGATTTTGTAAATAACTTTTTGACAGCTCCCTATGGGATTTTCTTTGGGGCTCGATAATGCTGAGAAAAAGAAAATTCATTTTGTTCATTATTTGTCGAGCAGTTGCACAGGACGAGGTACGGAGTACTATGGGGCAACATGTTCCAGAAAAAACGTCAGTGTTACGTATGTTTTATGTATTGGTGTGGTACCATTCGAGTTGTGCATTTTGTATTAAGAGATTTACACAAAACTGAACGCGGTCTAATCCAAACATCGCGCTTGAATCAAAGGCCGCGCTGAGTTGCCAGATGTATGCTATTTTTATTTGTATCAACCTTCATTGGTAAAGAATCAGGAAAATCCTTGAAAAAATCACTGCTGGAGACAGTGGAGACTAAAATGGATTACTAATCACCAGGGGAATCATTGGATCATTTACTTACTTCGTGGTTTCCGTTTTAAGCATTATGATATCAATCTATATTAGAGTAATCTGTAAACCTGGCACCCCTGACGCCGCCTTTAGTGTGCTGCCAGAATCGAAAGTTTGTTTTGATTTTGGAAAGGGTTGCCAAGACAGGTAGATTTAATCTTGGCTGTTGCTTATAGTGTCCCGAGGAAAATGAAATCGATTCGGCAACCAAGAAGGGCATTTGGTTTCAAAATTTCGGTTTATAGCGCGGCGAATAAGTTTCAGCGAAACTCACAATACCGTATATCTTATGTATGTGGTTACACTCTTTTCAAATGTTACTCTAGATATATTCCGATTTTCAAGAATAGTTTTCCTCCGTGTTATTTTTAGATACGTTTCAAGCACATCTGACATCTCTGCTTTCACTGCCGTCAACGCGATTTCTGTTTCTGCCACGCTGCTTTATTTTAACTCTAATCTGATTAGGATCTACTCAGTTTGGTATTCTTATGCAAAATGTCAAAAAGTGAGTAATCGAGTACTGGACAATTGAGTAACATCAACCCAAATTTTCATAATTACCATGTTTATTCAGTTTTGAGTTATTATCCATGATGTTTACTCACCCCTGAGTATATGTATATGTCAAAAGTTTTCAACAGCAATATTATCGGTTTCCGAAGAACAATTGGTGTCGCTTTTTATTCGTTGGCTAGCAGTAAGTATCTGATCTTTCATCAAATCAATAATTTCTTAATCAATTAATAATTTCAGCCCTACACACTTAAAATTTTTTGCCGGGTCTCGGTTATTTATTGCCGAGAACGGCACCACTGAGTGCTCGGTTAAAAAAATAATGACAGCTGTCACATTTTTTCGTGAATCTCGGTTCACCTAACTGATATTTCGGCTCGTTAATATTTTGTGCCGAAACTTCAGTTAGGTTGAACCGAGATTTTCGAAAAAATGTGACAGCTGTCATTTTTTTTCTAACCGAGCACTCAGTGGTGCCGTTCTCGGCAAAAATTACCGAGATTCGGCAAAAAAATTTAAGTGTGTACATCAGTATTGCAGAGGATTTGAAAACACCTAAAAGATCTCTTCAAAATGAACAACCGCATGTTGTATGTTCTACGATGCCGTTTAAAGCCGGACTTTTATTCGTGATAACAAACGGAAACATTTGTATTGATGTACAGTGCTCAACAATCGATGCAATTTAAATCCTTCGCAGTATTAGGTGACGAATGATGACGGATTATCTGGCACAAAAAAGTAAGTCACAGTTCACGGGCAACTGTCAACCGGTTGGGTGCCGCATTCAATGAAGACACGGGAATGATTTAGTAAATTTTCTAATGTTTCGATGAAAAATAAATCTGCGTTTTTGATTGTTCTGAATTTATTTTATTTATTGAGTCAGATTTACAAAAAAACAGAAATCATTATATTTCCGTATTTAGGCAAACTGGGTAACTTGTACTCATTTTCGTTAATTTCTGGTTTGCATGAACAGAGTAGATTCTACTCAGTTTTTGACGTATGACGCCCTTACTCAGAAGTGAGTAACCGTAAAAGTACCCTAATTAGGGTACCTCCACTTTTTTTCAAAAGTGGGTGATATCTAACTCACTTTAGAGTAACAAAAAATGAGCGTATGCATTCTATTCACCCATCAGTTAATCAAAGAAGAGACGGATAGCAAAACTTCTTTCCCAAGTCGTAAATTACTGGTGACTAGACTAGAAATACTGTTTATGTTTCACTAGAATAGAAAATTACAATATATGGATGTTATGTGCCTGTTTTTTCAACCGTGCTTATAAAGATAAGAAAAAGAACGCATCATTTTCAAGTGAAGATAAAATATTGTTCGGCGATAGCGATTCTTAAGGTCAATAAATGGCTGTTAATAAATAAAAGTATTATGTGAAGCTTCGCCTTAAAAAGTAATTAAAATTCACTTCTAATTAATTTGTCCAGTGATTATCTGAACTGATCCAATGTAAGTTATGCCTATTAGGTCCAATTCAATTTTCTGTTTATGTGCGTGTGTTGCGTAGCGCTGAGCATTATTGTGTAATTTTTTTCGATTCATTGGCTCGCGAACTGTTTTTTTTTTTCTTTACGTTCCAGCTGCTGCACGCGAACAAAAGAGATTTATGCACGTACCAGCAGCACCTGCTGGATTAGACCCATTCGAAGCTTTGTTCATTGATTCAATCAATTTTATAGATTCTTGCTGAGCTGGAAACATGTCTTTGACATTCGAACAAATAATCCTGGACGCTAAACGAGTTGCTAATCGGCTCAAGGATAGGGAGGCATTGGGCGATTCACTTCTTCTAGAAACGGAGGCAATCAACAAGCAAATGGAATCAATGCGTCTTTTCGAAGATGATATCGACATTCTCAACAAGCTGGCCCGGGAAAGGTCCAACAATCAGCTGATTACGATAATTCACCAAGAAAATCCACAAATTCGGGAAATTCAGCAGGAAAACCGACTTCTCAAAGCCGCATTAGAAGATCATCAGCACGCACTGGATTTTATTATGAGCAAATATCGCGAACATACGCAGAGTAAGATCCTGAACACGAAAGTTAACTTTGTGGAAGCATTTAGCAAACATCAGCAATTCTCGGAGCGTAAGGATGAAGTGATTCGGCAACAGACGAATAAAATCCAAGAGATGGCAGCAGTTATGCAACGAGCATCGCAAATTGACGAGGAGAAATTCAACCAAGAGCAGGAATTTGTGAGCAAGTTAATGACAGAGAATAAGGTAAGGTAGTCCAAATCGATTATATTTTTTTAATCGTGAGTGAATTTCAGGGACTTCGCGAATTGCTAGAGATTTCCCAAAAATACGGTTCCAACGGGCAGAGAATTCTTGTCGATGAAAAGTCTACCCAAACCGATACCTTTTTACTGGACGACTACACAGCTTCTGACAGTGCAAGTTCTTTGCCAAAAAACAGTTGTGAAGCATCGACTTCCGTCGGTTCCGTCTCTAACACAGGTACAATAAAAATTAGCCCTTCAAGCTCTAAGACGACCACTGAATCAACAGCCACATCAACAGTTTCATCTTCATTACCAGTCAGCAAAGACGGAACCTGTACACCATCGATGCTATCGTGACGTGATTCAGATGATAATCAGACGTCCGCTTTCTTTTGCTGTCAATCGGCGTTACTCTAAATCCTTTGAATTGCAATTTGCACTAAAGATGTTATAATTTGACATCTTGATTGGTGTTTTTCAAGTCACCGAAAAATCAGCAGAAAATTAATAAGATAAAATTTCCGCACTTCGTCTTTTTTGTGCTTATGCATGATTTTTCCTAAAACAGTCTCAGTTTAAAAAAAAAAACATTGAAATTTCTAACACGTAGGTACCATTTTTTAAACACGAAAATTAATATTCCCTTCATATTGTTTGTTAGGTCACAGATAGCACTCGCTGGCTTCTTTTTGCGCTTTGATAAATTTCACACTGTATTTATACATGGAGCAGTAGATGAGTAAATGTTTCATAGGCATATCGATTCACCCGTATTTGTTTTTTAAATCCAGAACCAGCAAGTTCGTTATAAACTAAAAATAAACAATTGTTTAGAAAAATGATCCTGTAAAATAGCCTCACATTAATTTGCCTCGTATGGTTCGGCTGTGGTTCTGTTGTGGATTTAACTGCATGTGAGCTCCGAGTCAAAGTTTCATTTATGGCCAAATTTCATCATAAATCGTTTCTCAGAAATAAAAAAAACCTTGAAGATATATTTTTCGTTTACCTATTTATCATAGGAAGAAAACAACCACGAATGTTAGGCAGAATATTTTTATTCCAAACAAAGTCCATACAGGTCACCTATCGCTAGTCTTTCGATCACACTTTCCACTTTAGCGTTCGGAACATAACGACTGCTGTGTCAGACATTTTTGCTTAAACTAATTCGTTGAACTATTCATACTCTAGAATCTTTTTGTGGTAAAAAAGCAAATATCTGTAAAATAAATTCAGTTAGCTTGTTTTGCAATTCCGGTACGATGCGCTGCAGAAGCTCACCCTTCACTATCCAAAACCTGTTTCAAGGTGGCAGTCGTAATGATGTGGTCATCGCACTTAACCCATATATCCTTTTGGTGCCGCACGTAAGCCGTATAATGGCCAGCGTCCAGCGTTCCCACATGATTAATGACGGCATACAGCGAGTAACGAAAATCACTACTGTCATGCTGCGATGGACCAGCCACGTCTTCACTGCTGCCATGCTTCCGATCTGACGTTTTGGAAGATTTTGATACCGAAGACGACGATGCAGACGGAGACAACTGTTCGGTTTTCTTTTTGGACATAAATGGTGTCATGTCCAATTCCGAGGGGAATGAGATGAAGGTGGAGATCTTTTTGTCAATCTGTAAATATATACAGCTGAAACTTGAAAAACTGAGTTGATTGCATTAATCACTATTTACCAGACTAGAATGTTCGAATCGCTTTAGATGAAAGCTAGCAACAATGGGCAAGGTTCGCATCGAAAGCTGTTTTGTAGATTCCTGATAACTCTTGCAGCTGGAGCATTTAATTTTGGCACTCGACCCTAGATGTTCGGCACGGGTAAATCTTTCCAGACAGTCTATCAATGATTTTGGTGGTCCTCCATAGCCTTGATTTTGAGCTTCACCCAAATCTAATGAGATATCCCAAAATGGATCTATAGTTGTGGAAACACCATTGCATGCCTGACAGACCACGTCGCTCTGTAGACCACCAGTAAAAATTTGATCGATAATGCAGTTGCATTGCGTTGGGTTTGTATCTTGCGGCAGTTGCTGCTGCTGAGAATGTTTGGATTTTTCCGCTGCCATTTCATTCATTGAAATTTTGCAGTGCCGATGAAGAACGTCAAGCGTTGCAATAAAGAATTCGTGAGCATCCTGCTGCTCATAGCCGGCCAAATGGCGGGCGTGATTCCATATTAAATGTAACAGTCTGTGCAATGAAAGTGGTCCACGGGCTCCAGAGTAAAACTCCTGAAACAATCGGGACACCTCACACACCAGACATTTCGCCGACGTTTTGGCAGGACATTCATGTCTTTCTGATAAAAAGTAGTCTCTTAACAGTGGAGTATGGATCAGCGCCTGAACAATACAGTTCATGAAGCAGGTCGATCCTAAGTTAAGCAGCCCGCGTAGTCCAATACTGGTAAAAGCCGTAACATGACGACGTTTAGGATTCTTTAGCAACAAATCAATTTCTAGTTTTGAAGGAGACCATGGCCGCCAGGATAAACTTTTGTTTAGACTTCTAGCTTCCTTTTTAATGTGCTTCTCAGCAATCGCCTGACATTCACTGTTGTAGATAAAATCCTTACATTGATAGCAATATATCATGCCGTAGCCTAGTTCTAGGACAATATAATGCTTCGAATGCTTGCAGTGCTCATTAATGTGGGCTCCTTTGCAACCAAAAAAGATGCAATGTAAGCAGGAATACAGTTGCGGACCAGAACTTCCGCACTTGTGACACAAACAAGAAAGCGCTTTCCTCCGTCGTGCTTCCTTGTTAATACATGCACTAAAATAGGCATGAACTACGCTGAACGATTCTAGCCCAAACTCTTTCACAAAGGCAGCGAAATGAGCACAACCATGTTCCGACATACTTCTGTTTCACCTGTGTCACGAAACCCTCGACGTCAGTCTTCTAAGTATCTTTGTTTTACTATTTAAAAATGAACATAATATATTGTATAAGTAACCGTAGCTTTTTCTACCATTATTTTGATGCGATATTTCGAAATCACAGTAAACTACGTCACCAAGTTCAATTTAATATTCTAAAAAAAATACCTAATAAAACGATACTCTTGTGGTGCTGCGTCCGGAACGCCGAAAGCCGCAACCCACAGAAGTAATAGCAGTAACAACACCAGCAAACTGTCAAAGTCTATGCCATGCCGTGACAAAGCTATACGCTGATAGAAAATGGCACAAAGTCTACGTAAATTCTGCTGACATTTATAGCGATTTTCTTTATTCCACTGCGGCAGGGCAAACCTGTCGAGGAATAAAGAAACGACAATGCGATTTATGACGCAAGTAAGAAAGAGATGTTAGATAATAAGGCAATCCACGGGTGATGTTTCACTGCTTGTACGTTTGTCATTGTTGCTGTTTTTCAAGCTGCAAAACCAAAACACGACCATAATCGAAATCTTTTAATGTCGGAAATAATATCAAAAGTGGTTTTTTATTGTTGTATTTAGGATTGGCACTTGCGATACTATAAAGCTACCGATCGGATAACATTTGTTTTCACGCTTCTGGATCCGGATTGCATCCAAGTTGCGACCGATCGAACAAACATGAAGCTGTTATAAGTTGAAATCAGCTGATCGCAATTGTCTCGTGGATTGCCTTAGGCCTTTGCCATGGTGAACGCGAACGCGAGCGAGAGAACTGCCGTAGGTAAATGAACAGCCGTAAAGAGAGCTGTTTATTTACCTACGGCAAGTTTCTCGCCCCATCGCTCGCGTTCGCATTCACCATGGCAGAAGCCTTATTGTTTACGAACTAAGCACGTGCGGTGGTATGGTTGAAGCCGAGCCATTGGCATCCCTATACCGAGTAACAGTGAATGACAACGAACTCATGTCATGGGCTCAAATTATATTGTACCCGCTGTCAGCAGCAACGTTGCCAGTATGCCAGATAAATCTGTATTTTGCCATTCCCCAGGACTTTCAGAGACCATCTCTGACATTTGAAACCTAGTTGTCAAATTGGCGTTTTTTTTCATCGCTTATCTCTCTCTCTTTCTCTCTCTCTCTCTGTCTCTGAGTTGGTTGGAACACAACTGCCACCCAACTAGCGAATCGTGTTCGTTAAGCCTGTAGTACACTCTTTGTCTAATGGTCAAATATTTGACCTTCTGACATAATAGTCAAATTTATTTGACATCATGGTTGTTGTTTGCCCGTGTTTGCCCCATGTTATAATTGGAGAGTGACAAATAATTATCTTTGACCAAATTTTTATCTGTCAAAAAGTGGCAAATATTTGACGCTCGGTCAAAGAGTGTATTACAGGCTTAACATGGGGCAAACACGAGCAAACAACAACCATGATGTCAAATAAATTTGACCATTATGTCAGAAGGTCAAATATTTGACCATTAGGCAAAGAGTGTACTACAGGCTTTAGCGAATTTTTTTATTCCACCAGCTAACCTCGTTTTAATCTGGATGCGCACTAACTACTGTCAAAATCCTTTTTTTTTCGCTCGATTTTGACCCAGTTTCGACCTGGTGTGCTGCCCGAAGCGCACTGTAAAATTTGTCAGCTTCAACCCACCACCGCACGTGCTTAGTTCGTAAACAATTATCTGGCATTTTTTTTTACTTGCGTCGTAAATGGCGATGCCTTTTTTTAATTGCTCGGCAGATTTGCCCTGACGCAGTTGAATAAAGAAATTCGCTATCCGTGTATCTAGTTTACATATGGCACATGGGCCCTTTTCACATGTTTGGCGAGATTTTTGATTAGCTTGGTTTTTGACGTTTTTCCTAGATAAGAAAGAGTGAGGGTTTAAGAAAAACGAGAAAAAAACGTTCACGAACACTCAGAGCAAAACAAAACCAAGAGAGCTTCAGATTAGAAAACTATGAATGCTTCTATAATTCAAGTAATGGTTTAGAAAATTTGTCATTTTTGAGAAGTTTCATCTATTCAATCACTACTGACATTACCGTCCGTCAAAATGGAGCCAGAAGTTGTTATGAAATTAACAGTAACACCGGAAGAAATTGTAGCTAACAGAATTTTTACTTGCCAAATCAGTGATTGTGGAGAACGGTTTACAAATACTTCCAATCTTCAAATGCATCTCACGAAGCATCATAAGCTTTCTTCTTCTATGTGCAACAGCAGAGACAGTACCAAGAAACAATTTTATTGCCCTATCCAATGCTGTATGTATAATGTGCTGGCTAGTGGAATTAATTTCTTTACGTCATTCCGTAGTCTAAAGCAGCATTATTTGAAAATGCATTGCGAAAAGGTAAAATAAGTTCCCCAAAATTATAACATTATTTAGTTTATGTATATTTCAGCACTTTGAATGTAATCGTTGTCCAAAATCGTTCGCTACAGGATCACTGCTGCGAGCGCATCAAACAAATTGCGGTAATGAATTTATCTGTAAAGTTTGCAGTCATTCTTACGGAAGTAGGGAAGCTTTGTTAACACACACTAGAAGGAAGAATCACGGCTACAAAGAATTATTAGCGGAGAAGAGCGATAAACGAAAAGTTGAGGCTAAACAAAAACCTAATAAAATATTCAGGCATTCGTCAACACACTCCGTCAAAGCCAACGAAAAAGAGCAGATCTCTGTCCGGAAATCTAGAACCACTCAAACAGAACTGCAACGCAAGCTTAATGAATGCTCTACTCAAACAACAAAATTAGAACCCAGTTCCTCTTTTCCTACCTGCACATCGACAACGGACAGTTTTTGCCAAACAACCTTAGAACAATTGAGCTACTTTGATGATTCAAAAATGAATTACTTTGATGCCAAAAAAATATGCGAAGGTCACCAATGTGAAGCAGAACCAGTTGTTTGTGTTTGCAGTGAAACACAAACCGAGCTCATCTACGATACAATGTTTCCGAACGAAGACCGTGCCGATCCCATGTTGTACTCCCATATGTACACTCAAACATGCGATGATATTTTCTCGGAGCTCGGACTAGCGACCATTGAAACACAGACTAATTGGAACGGACTGGGGGAATTTTTGGTCTCAACGGAGACGCAAACTCTTAATCTTATCTGCGACGCATCAGAATCAAATTTGAACGCTGGGAATCAAAACGGTGAGGAAAGGATTTCATCTATTCAAACGCAAACCTCAGCCACTATGGAGTTTTTAAATGCCATTAGTTCCGAAAGTAACTCGATTCACACCCAAACTTCCTGATATTATACCGATGAGGATGACTATCTGCTGGATTTCTAGTTGGTATTCACCGAAAACGAGATTAAAGACAGGTAAATTATTTTCATTTTTTTCAGGATATGGTTATGAAATTACAGTTGGACTGTTTCTAGTTATAAGTCTCATTCTTGTTATCGCTCGAATCAAATTTGTACGAAAGTAATGTTATTTTGTATTCTCGTTTTCCTTTTATTAATTTCTCCAAATGTCTCCATTGTGCCCTATTAGAAATAAACACCTATTTGTATTTGTTCAAACCGATATTTTTCTATGAATGTCGGAAACGATCGTGACGAAGAATAGGGGTGTACGTCTTGCTAATTTTCATGTTTTACCAGTTTCGCAAGTCCTATCAGTGGTGGGCACATTACGCTAAATCGTTAATTAGCGACGCTGATTTTTGGTTAGTGGTTGAGCGATTTCGTAAATTTTTGAGCCAGTTAGCGAACTGTTAGCGTCGCTAGAAATATGGCCTTCGAAACGCTAATAGCTGATTCGCTTAATTTTTAAGAAAGCGGCAAAAAGTTATGATTGTGTGCTTGAAATATCTTCAAATTTTCTGCGAGAGTTACTTTCAAAGTATATGTTTCATTCAAACAACGTTAAATTGGCTAATGCTGTCTAGAGTTCCGCTCTTCTTATAAGACAATGGCAAATCTGTCTTTTCGTGGGTCAGCCGCGCGTTTTGGCAAAATGTACTGCTTTAAAACATGCCCCGCATGTATTCGAAATATGTCTCGCATATCATGTAGAAAAAATTTTGTTCATCACGGTGAAGATAAGGGGAATAAATCGTGAGTATTTGGGACTTTTAACTAAAAAATTCGCTATAAAGCTATGAAAGTCTGGTTGCTTAATTAAACCACATATTAACGTCGCAGCACTAAATCGAAATCGCGCCTTTCGTGCGCGCGATTTTTCGTTGCGACTTTAAATATCCTTCCGTGGGAAGTAGTGCGCTGTATAGCACATCAGATGCGCTATACAGCGCACTATTTGCGACGTAAGGTATAATGTGCGGCATGAGAGTAAAATCAATTGTCGCCAGTCGACAACTACAATTTTCAACTAAATGGATAATACTTAGACATACGTAACACTGGAGATTTTGAAGTAGAATACTTCTCTCAGGAAGTTCGGCTACATAGGGATGTGAAATGAAAATCTAAAACCGAAAAAAGTGAAAAATATGTCCAATTTTAAATGCTAATAAATCGGTTAGTATTCGATGGATTTCCTTCGTTCTTGCAGCAATAGATTGGAAAATCTTCTAAGATTCTTCCCAAAAGAAGATAATTGTAATTTTGTTATTCACACCATTGTACTATTGAAAACAGTCAAGCCTTGTTAAAACGAAAAATTCGACCTCTGATTGGTCGTTATATGATTGCTTCCCAAGCACGGTCGACAGAATCATATACCGTGCAGTTTTAAACAAGCTCTTTGGCCTATAAAAGAGCCTGTTTCAGCCGAAGCCGCTCATAATAGTTCTAGACAGCGACAACAGCAGTCGTCCTCCCTTAGCAGCAGCACCAGCAGTGCAGTGGATACCAGCGATGGCGGAAAGCGGCCACAGCTGTGACGTAGCAATGGATAGCACACTAGTTGCAGCGGTTCCAGCATCGATAGCGGCTGATGCAGTGAGGCACTTTAGTGAAATGCAGTCTCTATGCGATAGTGGGCACTAGTAAATGCATTCAATGAAAAGTTGACTCATTTTGACAACACGTGAGCCGTCTAGTTTTGAGTGTCAGATCAGCTTTTCACTGTTTATTTTATCATAAGGAATACTTTATTCGCACTGTCAGTGATAACGCAAAGGTGTGATCGGCATCTTATCCGATTCCGATACTAAAATGAAAAACAAATTGCCCTTTCCGGATGAAATAAAAACTTGATTGAAGAGTTAATATTTTCTAATGAGTAAATTCAGATGTTCAAATTTGTAAATGTTATAAATTTTACTTTATCTCCGTGTCTCAAAATTTAAAAACAAGCCCCAATCATGACAAGCAACTTACTATATTATTGAAAATGTTCAATCCTTGTTGAAGCGCAAAATTCGATTGATCTGATTAGTCAATGTTTATTTACTAGAAAAAAGGATTGACACGCAAGCAGCCGGGTTATCTTTCTTGTAAAAGTATTCTACTTCAACCTTGCGGTCGTGGCTTTGCACACAACCCTCCTGTTTTTTTTGTACTCTGCCCCACATCACCCTATACCAACACCAGTATGAACTGCTCGACGAAAATGAACGGAATGAATTTTCTTCATAGCGGCTCTACTCGAGCCCTCAACAAAATCCCTTACGAAACTGCTAGGTCGGTTGGTTTTCAACCGATTTTCTTCATTCTTGCAGCAATCGATTGGAAAACTATACACGCATCTGCCAAAATGCAGAAAAATGTTGTTTGAATCTACGAACTATTGCACTATTGAAAATTGTCAAGCCTTGTTGAAATAAAAATAACGTCCTCTGATTGGTCGCTTGCTTGCTGTGTGTGCATGATATGGTATGATGTGTGTATGGTATGATGATATGGTATGATGTGTGTGTGTATGATATGATAAGATGTGTGTGTGTGTGTCCCTATGATATGGTATGATGTGTATGCATCTGTATGATATGGTATGATTTGTGTGTGTGTAACAGCAACAATATCGCACGCTTAGCCTGGGGGCTAATAGCGGTCTCGATCAACTCGATTTTAGTTGAGAGAATTTTTTTTTTATTCTCGCTTATTTTCCGTCGGTCTATTTCCGCCACTGTTGTGGCCAATTACCGACGCCCAGGGAGGCGGACTCCACACCCAGGTCCCTAACTCACGACCCGTTTATTAACGGATCAGCGCCAACGGCTTTACTTCCTCATGCGATGGAAGGCGTGATCCCAGAGATTTTTCGCCTCAGAAAATCTCCCGGTGTCGGCTAGGATTGAGTCTAGACCAGTTGGGTTGGTTGTGAGTGGATCACGCCACCTCACAACCATCGCCACCTATGTCGGCGGTGGGATTCGAACCCAGGCGTCAAGCGTGGTTGGCGGAGACGTTACCAACCACACTAGGCCCCCGCTCAGTTGAGAGAATTTGTTATCGATATTGTTTTTGGCACATTTTGTATGTGTAGGAAAAGTACAACGATACACCGTGCCCCAGTGCTGAGTCGAGAAAATTTCCAGCTCGAAAAGATCCTCGACTCGATCGGGAATCGAACCCGATATCACAACCGTGTAGGAGAGCTAGCCGACCGACATCGCTAACCACAGAGCCACGGGGACCACACTGTGTGTGCTGTGTATGGTTTTTAACTCGGCACGTTCTGCTAACTGCTGAATCCGGTTCACGAAATTCACAACCCTTCATTAGTAGACATTATAACTCATTACCCAAGTAAAAATATTGGTTTTACCAAAGTTTTATAGCGCTCAATACAGCCAAAAAAGCGCTATGAAACTTTGATAAAACCAGTTGTGTTACTAGGGTAATGAAACACTCAATGCATTTGTTAATAGTGTACGTAGTTCTACGTCATTTATGCGGTCGTGTCTTGGATACAACCTCCTACTTTTTTACAGAAGTTGGTACTTTCGAGCAGTTCATTTTGTACCAGCTTTTTTGGAAGATTTCTTCCTGAGTGTTACGTCTTATGTATGTGATTAAACTACATATAGAATCAAGATTAATTAAACTACATATAGAATCAAGATTATTAATGCTTAAAGGAATAAACCGAAGCATTTCTAGCAGCAACGAAGCCAGTACAGCTGAAATTAAAAATTCAATATCATCATTTTTCGACACACCTTCGGACACCACATCAGCTGTTGAAGCAGTGGCCAAATCGGCAGCAACAGCAGCAGTAGCAACAATAACATCAACGTTTTTTCTGGTACACGTTGCCCCATAGTACTCCATACCTCGAACTGTACATCTACTTGACAAATAATGAACAAAATGAATTTTCTTTTTCTCGGCCTAATCGAGCCCCAAAGAAAATCACATAAGGAACTGTCAAAAAGTTTTTAAAAAATCAATGCAGCATTTTTCGAGTAGGAACGAGACAAATGCAGGGCTGCGCAGATACACTGCCTTCAAAAACAACTCAAACAGTGATTTTATTCAGGCTGTGGTACCATTCGAGTAGTTCATTTTGTACCAACTTTTTTGGAAGATTTCTCCTTGAGTATTACGTATGTCTTATGGGGTTAGTAACGAAAGGCTGAAACCCGAAAGGCTGAAACTCGAAAGACTGAAAAGTATGTTTCATAACGAAAGGCTGAATGCACAAAAGGCTGAAACCACAAAAGGCTGAATGAACGAAAGGCTGAAACTTTTATAACTTGAATCATAATCGTTGAAAAATTCGGACACATGGATAACCGAGCCTTTGGCATCCCTATACCGAAATACAGTGAATGACAATGAACTCATGTCATTGGCTCAAATTAATTTGTGTCCGCTGCAGCTAGCTGGCATCTCTATCTTATTTGCTTTGCTCCGTTAGGAGCTAACATCACTGCGGATCCGCAATTTGCGGGCCCCATTGACAGATGCTATGTTATGCGTATGAAAAGTGGCGGTGATATGCTATCTCGTTTACACACACGCTGAGATGTTAGTCCTCGAAACATGGCGGGATGCCAGCTAGCTGGTCCGCTGTCAGCAGTAAGATAAAGATGTATGAAAAGGAGCGGTGATATGCTATCTCGTTTTTACATATGCTGAGATGTTAGCCCTTGAAACATGGCGTGATGCCGAAGGGGTGTGGATAACAAACCTTTATAAGGTGACAAAGTTCAATGTTTGAGTATTAATTGGTTTGTGCAATGGAAAATTAATTTTCGGCAACATTTGAATCTATACACACTAGACTCTTACACGTTTCCTATAGCGAATTTCTTTATTCCATGGGGTTAGTGCCAACTTTCGGGTGGAATAAAAAAACGATCACGATCTACGATCTAAAGCCTTACGTTGGTGTGCGTGAGACCATGTGCAATGTAAACATAAATAAGGCAATCCACGAGACAGTTGCGATCAGCTGATTTTAGTCTGTTTTCAACTTATGACAGCTTTACGTATATTCGATCGGTCGCAACTTGGATACAACTCGGATCCAGAAGCGTGAAAAACAAATGTTATCCGATCGGTAGCTCTTGTATTGCGGATGCCAATCCTAAATACAACAATAACAAATCATTTTTGATATTATTGCCGACATTAAAAGATTTCTGTTTTGGTCGTGTTTTGGTTTTGCAGCTTGAAAAACAGCAACAACAACAAACGCATCCGTATATTTTTTTACTACGTCGATGACAAAATTCGCCATCCGACTCCTGCTTGTTTTCGATGGCATACTGAAAATTCTGATTAAAGCACTTTCGAAATCGGAATCGGAATCCAAATCTAAATCCGATTCCATTAATTCCATAACAAATACCTTTGCTGCAGCATTTATTTCTCTCTGCGTTCCATGATTTCACTGCACAGACGACAACACATTTTTCTGTTGTTTTCAGCATCACCCGCGTGTTTTGACCGTTTTGACAGATACGATGTAATAGTATTGGTGAACCCACTCGCAAAACTGACTAAAATCACAGTGCGAACCTGTCTGTTTTTGCAGGCGCTTCCAGGTCAATACTGGGTCAATATCGAGCGAATAAAGAAGGGTTTTGACAGCAGTTAGTGCGCTTTCAGGTCAAAACGAGGTGAGCTGGTGGAATAAAGAAATTCGCTACTAGATGATTCAGGGCAAGACGGCCGAAGGCCGCGAGTGTGCGCCGGTGACCCGCCGTCGGAAGCGCCGGCCACTGCGGGGGGCAGCTCTGGATCCCATAGAGTTCTCCAAGCGAAAACACACGAACACTACGACACGGCCCGCTTTACACTGTATATTGAAATTTGTGAGAGTGTGAATCAAACTCGGTATAGTTTTTTATCCTCTCTTTCATATGACAGTTCTCACAGGTGACCAAAATTCTTACAGCTAACAAAGAAAAATCGAATACATCGCACTAATACACACGCGCCTGGAGAACTCTATACAAATGACAAGCGTCAAATCAAACAGCGCACTCCATCTATTAAAGGTGGAAGTTTGCATCGCTGCGAAGACAGAGTGGGCGTATGTGGTGGTCCAACCAGGGGCCTATAAACGTCAACATTTTGCCTACAAATCATAAATTCATCACGGCGGTAATAATTCATTTCAAATACTTACAAAACTTATCTCATTCATTGAAAGTGCACATTGTAATAAAAACAAATGTTGAGTTCTTGTTTTTTCCATCTAAAACGACATTTACTCGAGAATAAGTCTACTGACAAAATGGGGCGTTTACTCTATTTCACTTGTTTTAGGGCAAACCAACCTAAAAGTGGGTACCAGAAACGCTGGTACCAGAATCAATGAGTGGTAGATGGAAAATGTATGGAGTTTGACAGCCACAAAAGCCCCCTGGGTCCAACCTGTGCGAACGGCTTGCATTCGCATCGCAAGCACACACACTAGCATGCCTCAGTTCCACTTTTACTCGAAAGACTGCGCTTCCAAAACTGTCGCTCAGTCTCAGGCAGAGTTCCCTTTAGCAAGAACATCATATCAAGAAGACTGGCATCTCTGGATTGATCCCATACAAATGGCAAGCGTCAAATCAAACAGGGCACTCCATCTATTAAAGTGGAAGTTTGCTATGAAAGTGCTGGTAATTACATCGCCGCGAAGACAGAGTATGCGTATGTTGTAATCCAGGCTGTGCGTTCGGTTTGCATTCGCATCGCCAGCACACACACACTAGTATGCGTCAGTTCCACTTTTACTCAAAAGACTGCGCTGCCAAAAGTGTCGCTCAATCTCAGGCAGAGTTCCCAGTCTTCTTGATATGATGTTTTTGCTATTAGACAAAGAGTGTATTACAGGCTTAACCCGTTCTCACTACAGCGGATATCATGTGATTAAGCGTGTATCATGTTGTTAAGCACGTTTACCCTAGAGAAAACTGTATATTAGGAAAATGACAAGGTACTCGCCGTTGAGGCTACTGTCACACCAAAACAAATAATGGAAATGCAAAATTATAGGCAGCTCACCCGTTTTGATGCTAACAGTTGCCTTTACGATGAGTGCCTTGTCATTTCCCTGATATACAGTTTTTTCTGCGGTAACCCGAACCCGAATGGGTTGTTAAGCACGTTTTATGGTTATTGATTATGTCGGATAGAAAACCGAAATGTGAAACACATTTTATGACGTGACTGAACCGCAAGTGTATTTTACGTAAACACGAAATGGTTTATATATTAGCACAGATGCAAGTGGAATAAACTGCGCAGTAACGTGTCGATTTTTTATAGTAAACCATACTGCCGCGCAGCATGTCAGTCCCACCTGCATTTTCAGCAAGCCGAGAAAAACGCGTTTTTATATGATTTTATAACATTGCTTCTTACGAGATGGGACAATATGTTTGGATGTTTTCCAGCACTTTTTCAGAACAAAGTTGTGGAGCTCATCCATTGTTACGAAACTATGCATTGTTAGTTCCCATTTACGCGTAATAACTCAACTTCACTGAAAATGCAAATGGGACTGACTTACTATGCGTGGCAGCATAGTACGGAACAAGAAGTGTGTTATTTATATTTAACTTGCAAAAATTATCCCTCACTCGTTTTGTTTACACTTGCGCATGCGACCTTTTGACATGAGTGTCGAGAGATGAATCCTAATAGAATTTACTCAACTCATGTGTTGTATTTCACGAGAGTGTAAATTTGACAAATGCACAAATATACACGCTCGTAAATAATAACTCTAAAATGAGTAACATTTGACGCATTTTCGTAAAAAGTGGAACTACTCTAAAATTGAGTAACTTCACAAATACTCAAAACTGAGTAACACTAGGCGTGAAAAATGAGTCATTATTACTCAAAATTTGAGTACGACATTACTCATTTTTTGGGTACAGTTCAGTTTCATTTTTGGCTAGAAATCGCCACGACCAATAAACAACACCACATATTCATCAATAATTATACACTCAAAATAATTTTCACGTCATAATTACCGGAAAAGTTATGTGAATATTTTCCACTGTAACTTTCACGTAGATTCTACGAAATTGTCATTTGAGTTCATCATGATCTGGTGAGATGATTTATCCTATGAATCTTATACAGTACTCATATGCATTTTATGTGAATTTCACGTAGAATTCAACTACCGGTAGAATGGAAAGCATTCGATTATCTGCTAGATACTACGTTTGATACAACGTAAAATTTCCAAATTTTGTTTCCCCAGTTCTTAAAAGACGGCAAATAGTTTTTAGAAATTATAGAAATATGTTGCTTGATAAATCGCACGGGCATGCGAAATCGCCGATTCGTAAATGAATCAAACGACATAAAAACGGACAAATATTACATTTGCCGGCGATAACTATTGTAAGCTGCAACTGTTTATGTATAGGAAACTCCTCGACCTTTGAACTAAATCTGTGTGAAACCTGTAAGCTCAAGGCTCGATGTCAAATTCGTACGGTTTTTCGAAAGCTCACTTATAGGCAAGCCGTCGAGAAATTCTATTTTATTGTTAGAGACTGAGTTAGACAACAGCTTCGCCATTTTGATTTCTGTGTATTTTCACATAGAGAGTTCACGCGATACTTCTTCTATGACATTCTGTTTGACGTTGCCAAGTTCACGTAGATACTACGTGATAAAACATAGTATACATGTGATTTTCACGTAGATGTTATGTTTGTCACATAAATCATGCAAAATGACAGAAAATGAATAAGTACAGGAAATTTCACGTAACAATAATGTGAAAAATATTTTGAGTGTACCTTGAAGCATCTTATACCTTATATGAAGGGAACTCAAAAATTGAGTCAAAGTTACTCAAAATCAAAAAGGACTTCTACTCAATTTTTGACGTCTACGAACATCGTTCTAAACTGAGTCAGAGTTGCTCAGTTTATGAGTTATTATTTACGAGCGTGTATACCTTTCTTGTTTTTCTCATGTAAAAAACCTAAAAACAGAAATACCATCAGCAACCAGGGTTGCCACATTTAAATCTGTGTTTTCCTTTGAAAAAATCTGAGCATCTGTATCTGGAACAAAAATATCTGTAAAAAAAATCTGTATTGTTTAAACATAAAGAACTTTGTATTTTTTGAGTGTTTATGGTACATAAACAAAATTTTTAACTTACTTGTACCGTTACTTCGGCCAAAAATCTGTAAAATACAGATTAATCTGTACATGTGGCATCCCTGTCAGCAACGTTGACAGGGCCATTATTGACCGGCGTGATTTCACCGACGGTTTTACTCAGCGACACATTTATCCGACCGCAGCGCACGGCGTACGGTAGCGGCGGGTGTCGGAACTAACTGAAACTAAATATTATTTTTGAAATTAATAAAATTAATGATATTTTTAATAGATTGCGTGTTAATTTATTGTTACGAAAGAAACATTATACCATTGAGAATACAAAACTACAGATAACGGATTCCCAAAAGGGGAATTAAACTAGAACCTGAACTATAGGATAACCAGATCCGAAAAGTTGAAAATTAAGTTACATTCCTAGAAACATGAAAAATACCCATCACCAAACCATGCCAGATAGTTAGCATGCATGCTAATCTACTTTCTGACAAAATCTCCCGATGGGTATATGGGTCTGACGGAAGTTATAGGGCAAAACGTGTGCATTTTGTCAACAACATTTCGGTAATGCTCCAGGTGATATATGAAGCTTGAAAAATACCCATCACCAAACCATGCCAGAAAGTTAGCATGCATGCTAACCTACTTTCTGACAAAATCTCCCGATGGGTATATGGGTCTGACGGAAGTTATAGGGCGAAACGAGTGAATTTTGTCAACGACATTTCGGAAATGCTCAAGGTGATATATGAAGCTTGGAAAATACCCATCACCAAACCATGCCAGATAGTTAGCATGCATGCTTACCTACTTTCTGACAAAATCTCCCGATGGGTATATGGGTCTGACGGAAGTTATAGGGCAAAACGTGTGCATTTTGTCAACGACATTTCGGAAATGCTCCAGGTGATATATGAAGCTTGAAAAATACCCATCACCAAACCATACCAGAAAGTTAGCATGCATGCTAACCTACTTTCTGACAAAATCTCCCGATGGGTATATGGGTCTGACGGAAGTTATAGGGCGAAACGAGTGAATTTTGTCAACGACATTTCGGAAATGCTCAAGGTGATATATGAAGCTTGAAAAATACCCATCACCAAACCATGCCAGATAGTTAGCATGCATGCTAATCTACTTTCTGACAAAATCTCCCGATGGGTATATGGGTCTGACGGAAGTTATAGGGCAAAACGTGTGCATTTTGTCAACAACATTTCGGTAATGCTCCAGGTGATATATGAAGCTTGAAAAATACCCATCACCAAACCATGCCAGAAAGTTAGCATGCATGCTAACCTACTTTCTGACAAAATCTCCCGATGGGTATATGGGTCTGACGGAAGTTATAGGGCGAAACGAGTGAATTTTGTCAACGACATTTCGGAAATGCTCAAGGTGATATATGAAGCTTGGAAAATACCCATCACCAAACCATGCCAGATAGTTAGCATGCATGCTTACCTACTTTCTGACAAAATCTCCCGATGGGTATATGGGTCTGACGGAAGTTATAGGGCAAAACGTGTGCATTTTGTCAACGACATTTCGGAAATGCTCCAGGTGATATATGAAGCTTGAAAAATACCCATCACCAAACCATACCAGAAAGTTAGCATGCATGCTAACCTACTTTCTGACAAAATCTCCCGATGGGTATATGGGTCTGACGGAAGTTATAGGGCGAAACGAGTGAATTTTGTCAACGACATTTCGGAAATGCTCAAGGTGATATATGAAGCTTGAAAAATACCCATCACCAAACCATGCCAGATAGTTAGCATGCATGCCAACCTACTTTCTGACAAAATCTCCCGATGGGTATATGGGACTGACGGAAGTTATAGGGCAAAACGTGTGCATTTTGTCAACGACATTTCGGAAATGCTCCAGGTGATATATGAAGCTTGAAAAATACCCATCACCAAACCATGCCAGATAGTTAGCAAGCATGCCAACCTACTTTCTGACAAAATCTCCCGATGGGTATATGGGTCTGACGGAAGTTATAGGGCAAAACTTGTGCATTTTGTCAACGACATTTCGGAAATGCTCCAGGTGATATATGAAGCTTGAAAAATACCCATCACCAAACCATACCAGAAAGTTAGCATGCATGCTAACCTACTTTCTGACAAAATCTCCCGATGGGTATATGGGTCTGACGGAAGTTATAGGGCAAAACGTGTGCATTTTGTCAACGACATTTCGGAAATGCTCCAGGTGATATATGAAGCTTGAAAAATACCCATCACCAAACCATGCCAGATAGTTAGCATGCATGCTAATCTACTTTCTGACAAAATCTCCCGATGGGTATATGGGTCTGACGGAAGTTATAGGGCAAAACGTGTGCATTTTGTCAACGACATTTCGGAAATGCTCAAGGTGATATATGAAGCTTGAAAAATACCCATCACCAAACCATGCCAGAAAGTTAGCATGCATGCTAACCTACTTTCTGACAAAATCTCCCGATGGGTATATGGGTCTGACGGAAGTTATAGGGCAAAACGTGTGCATTTTGTCAAGGACATTTCGGAAATGGTCCAGGTGATATATGAAGCTTGAAAAATACCCATCACCAAACCATGCCAGATAGTTAGCATGCATGCTAATCTACTTTCTGACAAAATCTCCCGATGGGTATATGGGTCTGACGGAAGTTATAGGGCAAAACGTGTGCATTTTGTCAACGACATTTCGGAAATGGTCCAGGTGATATATGAAGCTTGAAAAATACCCATCACCAAACCATGCCAGAAAGTTAGCATGCATGCTAACCTACTTTCTGACAAAATCTCCCGATGGGTATATGGGTCTGACGGAAGTTATAGGGCAAAACGTGTGCATTTTGTCAAGGACATTTCGGAAATGGTCCAGGTGATATATGAAGCTTGAAAAATACCCATCACCAAACCATGCCAGATAGTTAGCAAGCATGCCAACCTACTTTCTGACAAAATCTCCCGATGGGTATATGGGTCTGACGGAAGTTATAGGGCAAAACGTGTGCATTTTGTCAACGACATTTCGGAAATGCTCCAGGTGATATATGAAGCTTGAAAAATACCCATCACCAAACCATGCCAGAAAGTTAGCATGCATGCTAACCTACTTTCTGACAAAATCTCCCGATGGGTATATGGGTCTGACGGAAGTTATAGGGCAAAACGTGTGAATTTTGTCAACGACATTTCGGAAATGCTCCAGGTGATATATGAAGCTTGAAAAATACCCATCACCAAACCATGCCAGAAAGATAGACATTTCGGAAATGCTCCAGGTGATATATGAAGCTTGAAAAATACCCATCACCAAACCATGCCAGAAAGATAGCATGCATGCCAACCTACTTTCTGACAAAATCTCCCGATGGGTATATGGGTCTGACGGGAGTTATAGGGCAAAACGTGTGCATTTTGTCAACGACATTTCGGAAATGCTCGAGGTGATATATGAAGCATGAAAAATACCCATCACCAAACCATGCTAGATAGTTAGCATGCATGCTAATCTACTTTCTGACAAAATCTCCCGATTGGTATATGGGTCTGACGGAAGTTATAGGGCAAAACGTGTGCATTTTGTCAACGACATTTCGGAAATGCTCGAGATGATATATGAAGCATGAAAAATACCCATCACCAAACCATGCTAGATAGTTAGCATGCATGCTAATCTACTTTCTGACAAAATCTCCCGATGGGTATATGGGTCTGACGGAAGTTATAGGGCAAAACGTGTGCATTTTGTCAACGACATTTCGGAAATGCTCGATGTGATATATGAAGCATGAAAAATACCCATCACCAAACCATGCTAGATAGTTAGCATGCATGCTAATCTACTTTCTGACAAAATCTCCCGATGGGTATATGGGTCTGACGGAAGTTATAGGGCAAAACGTGTGCATTTTGTCAACGACATTTCGGAAATGCTCGAGGTGATATATGAAGCATGAAAAATACCCATCACCAAACCATGCTAGATAGTTAGCCTGCATGCTAATCTACTTTCTGACAAAATCTCCCGATGGGTATATGGGTCTGACGGAAGTTATAGGGCAAAACGTGTGCATTTTGTCAACGACATTTCGGAAATGCTCGAGATGATATATGAAGCATGAAAAATACCCATCACCAAACCATGCTAGATAGTTAGCATGCATGCTAATCTACTTTCTGACAAAATCTCCCGATGGGTATATGGGTCTGACGGAAGTTATAGGGCAAAACGTGTGCATTTTGTCAACGACATTTCGGAAATGCTCAAGGTGATATATGAAGCATGAAAAATACCCATCACCAAACCATGCTAGATAGTTAGCATGCATGCTAATCTACTTTCTGACAAAATCTCCCGATGGGTATATGGGTCTGACGGAAGTTATAGGGCAAAACGTGTGCATTTTGTCAACGACATTTCGGAAATGCTCAAGGTAATATATGAAGCTTGGAAAATACCTATCACCAAACCATGCTAGATAGTTAGCATGCATGCTAATCTACTTTCTGACAAAATCTCCCGATGGGTATATGGGTCTGACGGAAGTTATAGGGCAAAACGTGTGCATTTTGTCAAGGACATTTCGGAAATGGTCCAGGTGATATATGAAGCTTGAAAAATACCCATCACCAAACCATGCCAGAAAGTTAGCATGCATGCTAACCTACTTTCTGACAAAATCTCCCGATGGGTATATGGGTCTGACGGAAGTTATAGGGCAAAACGTGTGCATTTTGTCAAGGACATTTCGGAAATGGTCCAGGTGATATATGAAGCTTGAAAAATACCCATCACCAAACCATGCCAGATAGTTAGCAAGCATGCCAACCTACTTTCTGACAAAATCTCCCGATGGGTATATGGGTCTGACGGAAGTTATAGGGCAAAACGTGTGCATTTTGTCAACGACATTTCGGAAATGCTCCAGGTGATATATGAAGCTTGAAAAATACCCATCACCAAACCATGCCAGAAAGTTAGCATGCATGCTAACCTACTTTCTGACAAAATCTCCCGATGGGTATATGGGTCTGACGGAAGTTATAGGGCAAAACGTGTGAATTTTGTCAACGACATTTCGGAAATGCTCCAGGTGATATATGAAGCTTGAAAAATACCCATCACCAAACCATGCCAGAAAGATAGACATTTCGGAAATGCTCCAGGTGATATATGAAGCTTGAAAAATACCCATCACCAAACCATGCCAGAAAGATAGCATGCATGCCAACCTACTTTCTGACAAAATCTCCCGATGGGTATATGGGTCTGACGGGAGTTATAGGGCAAAACGTGTGCATTTTGTCAACGACATTTCGGAAATGCTCGAGGTGATATATGAAGCATGAAAAATACCCATCACCAAACCATGCTAGATAGTTAGCATGCATGCTAATCTACTTTCTGACAAAATCTCCCGATTGGTATATGGGTCTGACGGAAGTTATAGGGCAAAACGTGTGCATTTTGTCAACGACATTTCGGAAATGCTCGAGATGATATATGAAGCATGAAAAATACCCATCACCAAACCATGCTAGATAGTTAGCATGCATGCTAATCTACTTTCTGACAAAATCTCCCGATGGGTATATGGGTCTGACGGAAGTTATAGGGCAAAACGTGTGCATTTTGTCAACGACATTTCGGAAATGCTCGAAGTGATATATGAAGCATGAAAACTACCCATCACCAAACCATGCTAGATAGTTAGCATGCATGCTAATCTACTTTCTGACAAAATCTCCCGATGGGTATATGGGTCTGACGGAAGTTATAGGGCAAAACGTGTGCATTTTGTCAACGACATTTCGGAAATGCTCGAGGTGATATATGAAGCATGAAAAATACCCATCACCAAACCATGCTAGATAGTTAGCATGCATGCTAATCTACTTTCTGACAAAATCTCCCGATGGGTATATGGGTCTGACGGAAGTTATAGGGCAAAACGTGTGCATTTTGTCAACGACATTTCGGAAATGCTCGAGATGATATATGAAGCATGAAAAATACCCATCACCAAACCATGCTAGATAGTTAGCATGCATGCTAATCTACTTTCTGACAAAATCTCCCGATGGGTATATGGGTCTGACGGAAGTTATAGGGCAAAACGTGTGCATTTTGTCAACGACATTTCGGAAATGCTCAAGGTGATATATGAAGCATGAAAAATACCCATCACCAAACCATGCTAGATAGTTAGCATGCATGCTAATCTACTTTCTGACAAAATCTCCCGATGGGTATATGGGTCTGACGGAAGTTATAGGGCAAAACGTGTGCATTTTGTCAACGACATTTCGGAAATGCTCAAGGTAATATATGAAGCTTGGAAAATACCTATCACCAAACCATGCTAGATAGTTAGCATGCATGCTAATCTACTTTCTGACAAAATCTCCCGATGGGTATATGGGTCTGACGGAAGTTATAGGGCAAAACGTGTGCATTTTGTCAACGACATTTCGGAAATGCTCAAGGTGATATATGAAGCAAGGAAAATACCCATCACCAAACCATGCTAGATAGTTAGCATGCATGCTAATCTACTTTCTGACAAAATCTCCCGATGGGTATATGGGTCTGACGGAAGTTATAGGGCAAAACGTGTGCATTTTGTCAACGACATTTCGGAAATGCTCAAGGTGATATATGAAGCATGAAAAATACCCATCACCAAACTATGCTAGATAGTTAGCATGCATGCTAATCTACTTTCTGACAAAATCTCCCGATGGGTATATGGGTCTGACGGAAGTTATAGGGCAAAACGTGTGCATTTTGTCAACGACATTTCGGAAATGCTCAAGGTAATATATGAAGCTTGGAAAATACCTATCACCAAACCATGCTAGATAGTTAGCATGCATGCTAATCTACTTTCTGACAAAATCTCCCGATGGGTATATGGGTCTGACGGAAGTTATAGGGCAAAACGTGTGCATTTTGTCAACGACATTTCGGAAATGCTCAAGGTGATATATGAAGCAAGGAAAATACCCATCACCAAACCATGCTAGATAGTTAGCATGCATGCTAATCTACTTTCTGACAAAATCTCCCGATGGGTATATGGGTCTGACGGAAGTTATAGGGCAAAACGTGTGCATTTTGTCAACGACATTTCGGAAATGCTCAAGGTGATATATGAAGCATGAAAAATACCCATCACCAAACCATGCTAGATAGTTAGCATGCATGCTAATCTACTTTCTGACAAAATCTCCCGATGGGTATATGGGTCTGACGGAAGTTATAGGGCAAAACGTGTGCATTTTGTCAACGACATTTCGGAAATGCTCGAGATGATATATGAAGCATGAAAAATACCCATCACCAAACCATGCTAGATGGTTAGCATGCATGCTAATCTACTTTCTGACAAAATCTCCCGATGGGTATATGGGTCTGACGGAAGTTATAGGGCAAAACGTGTGCATTTTGTCAACGACATTTCGGAAATGCTCAAGGTAATATATGAAGCTTGGAAAATACCTATCACCAAACCATGCTAGATAGTTAGCATGCATGCTAATCTACTTTCTGACAAAATCTCCCGATGGGTATATGGGTCTGACGGAAGTTATAGGGCAAAACGTGTGCATTTTGTCAACGACATTTCGGAAATGCTCAAGGTGATATATGAAGCATGAAAAATACCCATCACCAAACCATGCTAGATAGTTAGCATGCATGCTAATCTACTTTCTGACAAAATCTCCCGATGGGTATATGGGTCTGACGGAAGTTATAGGGCAAAACGTGTGCATTTTGTCAACGACATTTCGGAAATGCTCGAGATGATATATGAAGCATGAAAAATACCCATCACCAAACCATGCTAGATGGTTAGCATGCATGCTAATCTACTTTCTGACAAAATCTCCCGATGGGTATATGGGTCTGACGGAAGTTATAGGGCGAAACGAGTGAATTTTGTCAACGACATTTCGGAAATGCTCAAGGTGATATATGAAGCTTGAAAAATACCCATCACCAAACCATGCCAGATAGTTAGCATGCATGCCAACCTACTTTCTGACAAAATCTCCCGATGGGTATATGGGACTGACGGAAGTTATAGGGCAAAACGTGTGCATTTTGTCAACGACATTTCGGAAATGCTCCAGGTGATATATGAAGCTTGAAAAATACCCATCACCAAACCATGCCAGATAGTTAGCAAGCATGCCAACCTACTTTCTGACAAAATCTCCCGATGGGTATATGGGTCTGACGGAAGTTATAGGGCAAAACGTGTGCATTTTGTCAACGACATTTCGGAAATGCTCCAGGTAATATATGAAGCTTGAAAAATACCCATCACCAAACCATACCAGAAAGTTAGCATGCATGCTAACCTACTTTCTGACAAAATCTCCCGATGGGTATATGGGTCTGACGGAAGTTATAGGGCAAAACGTGTGCATTTTGTCAACGACATTTCGGAAATGCTCCAGGTGATATATGAAGCTTGAAAAATACCCATCACCAAACCATGCCAGATAGTTAGCATGCATGCTAATCTACTTTCTGACAAAATCTCCCGATGGGTATATGGGTCTGACGGAAGTTATAGGGCAAAACGTGTGCATTTTGTCAACGACATTTCGGAAATGCTCAAGGTAATATATGAAGCTTGGAAAATACCTATCACCAAACCATGCTAGATAGTTAGCATGCATGCTAATCTACTTTCTGACAAAATCTCCCGATGGGTATATGGGTCTGACGGAAGTTATAGGGCAAAACGTGTGCATTTTGTCAACGACATTTCGGAAATGCTCAAGGTGATATATGAAGCATGAAAAATACCCATCACCAAACCATGCTAGATAGTTAGCATGCATGCTAATCTACTTTCTGAAAAATCTCCCGATGGGTATATGGGTCTGACGGAAGTTATAGGGCAAAACGTGTGCATTTTGTCAACGACATTTCGGAAATGCTCGAAGTGATATATGAAGCATGAAAAATACCCATCACCAAACCATGCTAGATAGTTAGCATGCATGCTAATCTACTTTCTGACAAAATCTCCCGATGGGTATATGGGTCTGACGGAAGTTATAGGGCAAAACGTGTGCATTTTGTCAACGACATTTCGGAAATGCTCGAGGTGATATATGAAGCATGAAAAATACCCATCACCAAACCATGCTAGATAGTTAGCATGCATGCTAATCTACTTTCTGACAAAATCTCCCGATGGGTATATGGGTCTGACGGAAGTTATAGGGCAAAACGTGTGCATTTTGTCAACGACATTTCGGAAATGCTCGAGATGATATATGAAGCATGAAAAATACCCATCACCAAACCATGCTAGATAGTTAGCATGCATGCTAATCTACTTTCTGACAAAATCTCCCGATGGGTATATGGGTCTGACGGAAGTTATAGGGCAAAACGTGTGCATTTTGTCAACGACATTTCGGAAATGCTCGAAGTGATATATGAAGCATGAAAAATACCCATCACCAAACCATGCTAGATAGTTAGCATGCATGCTAATCTACTTTCTGACAAAATCTCCCGATGGGTATATGGGTCTGACGGAAGTTATAGGGCAAAACGTGTGCATTTTGTCAACGACATTTCGGAAATGCTCGAGGTGATATATGAAGCATGAAAAATACCCATCACCAAACCATGCTAGATAGTTAGCATGCATGCTAATCTACTTTCTGACAAAATCTCCCGATGGGTATATGGGTCTGACGGAAGTTATAGGGCAAAACGTGTGCATTTTGTCAACGACATTTCGGAAATGCTCGAGATGATATATGAAGCATGAAAAATACCCATCACCAAACCATGCTAGATAGTTAGCATGCATGCTAATCTACTTTCTGACAAAATCTCCCGATGGGTATATGGGTCTGACGGAAGTTATAGGGCAAAACGTGTGCATTTTGTCAACGACATTTCGGAAATGCTCAAGGTAATATATGAAGCTTGGAAAATACCTATCACCAAACCATGCTAGATAGTTAGCATGCATGCTAATCTACTTTCTGACAAAATCTCCCGATGGGTATATGGGTCTGACGGAAGTTATAGGGCAAAACGTGTGCATTTTGTCAACGACATTTCGGAAATGCTCAAGGTGATATATGAAGCAAGGAAAATACCCATCACCAAACCATGCTAGATAGTTAGCATGCATGCTAATCTACTTTCTGACAAAATCTCCCGATGGGTATATGGGTCTGACGGAAGTTATAGGGCAAAACGTGTGCATTTTGTCAACGACATTTCGGAAATGCTCAAGGTGATATATGAAGCATGAAAAATACCCATCACCAAACCATGCTAGATAGTTAGCATGCATGCTAATCTACTTTCTGACAAAATCTCCCGATGGGTATATGGGTCTGACGGAAGTTATAGGGCAAAACGTGTGCATTTTGTCAACGACATTTCGGAAATGCTCAAGGTAATATATGAAGCTTGGAAAATACCTATCACCAAACCATGCTAGATAGTTAGCATGCATGCTAATCTACTTTCTGACAAAATCTCCCGATGGGTATATGGGTCTGACGGAAGTTATAGGGCAAAACGTGTGCATTTTGTCAACGACATTTCGGAAATGCTCAAGGTGATATATGAAGCAAGGAAAATACCCATCACCAAACCATGCTAGATAGTTAGCATGCATGCTAATCTACTTTCTGACAAAATCTCCCGATGGGTATATGGGTCTGACGGAAGTTATAGGGCAAAACGTGTGCATTTTGTCAACGACATTTCGGAAATGCTCAAGGTAATATATGAAGCTTGGAAAATACCAATCACCAAACCATGCTAGATAGTTAGCATGCATGCTAATCTACTTTCTGACAAAATCTCCCGATGGGTATATGGGTCTGACGGAAGTTATAGGGCAAAACGTGTGCATTTTGTCAACGACATTTCGGAAATGCTCAAGGTGATATATGAAGCATGAAAAATACCCATCACCAAACCATGCTAGATAGTTAGCATGCATGCTAATCTACTTTCTGACAAAATCTCCCGATGGGTATATGGGTCTGACGGAAGTTATAGGGCAAAACGTGTGCATTTTGTCAACGACATTTCGGAAATGCTCGAGATGATATATGAAGCATGAAAAATACCCATCACCAAACCATGCTAGATGGTTAGCATGCATGCTAATCTACTTTCTGACAAAATCTCTCGATGGGTATATGGGTCTGACGGAAGTTATAGGGCAAAACGTGTGCATTTTGTCAACGACATTTCGGAAATGCTCAAGGTAATATATGAAGCTTGGAAAATACCTATCACCAAACCATGCTAGATAGTTAGCATGCATGCTAATCTACTTTCTGACAAAATCTCCCGATGGGTATATGGGTCTGACGGAAGTTATAGGGCAAAACGTGTGCATTTTGTCAACGACATTTCGGAAATGCTCAAGGTGATATATGAAGCATGAAAAATACCCATCACCAAACCATGCTAGATAGTTAGCATGCATGCTAATCTACTTTCTGACAAAATCTCCCGATGGGTATATGGGTCTGACGGAAGTTATAGGGCAAAACGTGTGCATTTTGTCAACGACATTTCGAAAATGCTCAAGGTAATATATGAAGCTTGGAAAATACCTATCACCAAACCATGCTAGATAGTTAGCATGCATGCTAATCTACTTTCTGACAAAATCTCCCGATGGGTATATGGGTCTGACGGAAGTTATAGGGCAAAACGTGTGCATTTTGTCAACGACATTTCGGAAATGCTCAAGGTGATATATGAAGCAAGGAAAATACCCATCACCAAACCATGCTAGATAGTTAGCATGCATGCTAATCTACTTTCTGACAAAATCTCCCGATGGGTATATGGGTCTGACGGAAGTTATAGGGCAAAACGTGTGCATTTTGTCAACGACATTTCGGAAATGCTCAAGGTGATATATGAAGCATGAAAAATACCCATCACCAAACCATGCTAGATAGTTAGCATGCATGCTAATCTACTTTCTGACAAAATCTCCCGATGGGTATATGGGTCTGACGGAAGTTATAGGGCAAAACGTGTGCATTTTGTCAACGACATTTCGGAAATGCTCGAGATGATATATGAAGCATGAAAAATACCCATCACCAAACCATGCTAGATGGTTAGCATGCATGCTAATCTACTTTCTGACAAAATCTCCCGATGGGTATATGGGTCTGACGGAAGTTATAGGGCAAAACGTGTGCATTTTGTCAACGACATTTCGGAAATGCTCGAGGTGATATATGAAGCATGAAAAATACCCATCACCAAACCATGCTAGATAGTTAGCATGCATGCTAATCTACTTTCTGACAAAATCTCCCGATGGGTATATGGGTCTGACGGAAGTTATAGGGCAAAACGTGTGCATTTCGTCAACGACATTTCGGAAATGCTCGAGGTGATATATGAAGCATGAAAAATACCCATCACCAAACCATGCTAGATAGTTAGCATGCATGCTAATCTACTTTCTGACAAAATCTCCCGATGGGTATATGGGTCTGACGGAAGTTATAGGGCAAAACGTGTGCATTTTGTCAACGACATTTCGGAAATGCTCAAGGTGATATATGAAGCATGAAAAATACCCATCACCAAACCATGCTAGATAGTTAGCATGCATGCTAATCTACTTTCTGACAAAATCTCCCGATGGGTATATGGGTCTGACGGAAGTTATAGGGCAAAACGTGTGCATTTTGTCAACGACATTTCGGAAATGCTCGAGGTGATATATGAAGCATGAAAAATACCCATCACCAAACCATGCTAGATAGTTAGCATGCATGCTAATCTACTTTCTGACAAAATCTCCCGATGGGTATATGGGTCTGACGGAAGTTATAGGGCAAAACGTGTGCATTTCGTCAACGACATTTCGGAAATGCTCGAGGTGATATATGAAGCATGAAAAATACCCATCACCAAACCATGCTAGATAGTTAGCATGCATGCTAATCTACTTTCTGACAAAATCTCCCGATGGGTATATGGGTCTGACGGAAGTTATAGGGCAAAACGTGTGCATTTTGTCAACGACATTTCGGAAATGCTCAAGGTGATATATGAAGCATGAAAAATACCCATCACCAAACCATGCTAGATAGTTAGCATGCATGCTAATCTACTTTCTGACAAAATCTCCCGATGGGTATATGGGTCTGACGGAAGTTATAGGGCAAAACGTGTGCATTTTGTCAACGACATTTCGGAAATGCTCAAGGTAATATATGAAGCTTGGAAAATACCTATCACCAAACCATGCTAGATAGTTAGCATGCATGCTAATCTACTTTCTGACAAAATCTCCCGATGGGTATATGGGTCTGACGGAAGTTATAGGGCAAAACGTGTGCATTTTGTCAACGACATTTCGGAAATGCTCAAGGTGATATATGAAGCATGAAAAATACCCATCACCAAACCATGCTAGATAGTTAGCATGCATGCTAATCTACTTTCTGACAAAATCTCCCGATGGGTATATGGGTCTGACGGAAGTTATAGGGCAAAACGTGTGCATTTTGTCAACGACATTTCGGAAATGCTCGAGATGATATATGAAGCATGAAAAATACCCATCACCAAACCATGCTAGATGGTTAGCATGCATGCTAATCTACTTTCTGACAAAATCTCCCGATGGGTATATGGGTCTGACGGAAGTTATAGGGCAAAACGTGTGCATTTTGTCAACGACATTTCGGAAATGCTCGAGGTGATATATGAAGCATGAAAAATACCCATCACCAAACCATGCTAGATAGTTAGCATGCATGCTAATCTACTTTCTGACAAAATCTCCCGATGGGTATATGGGTCTGACGGAAGTTATAGGGCAAAACGTGTGCATTTCGTCAACGACATTTCGGAAATGCTCGAGGTGATATATGAAGCATGAAAAATACCCATCACCAAACCATGCTAGATAGTTAGCATGCATGCTAATCTACTTTCTGACAAAATCTCCCGATGGGTATATGGGTCTGACGGAAGTTATAGGGCAAAACGTGTGCATTTTGTCAACGACATTTCGGAAATGCTCAAGGTGATATATGAAGCATGAAAAATACCCATCACCAAACCATGCTAGATAGTTAGCATGCATGCTAATCTACTTTCTGACAAAATCTCCCGATGGGTATATGGGTCTGACGGAAGTTATAGGGCAAAACGTGTGCATTTTGTCAACGACATTTCGGAAATGCTCCAGGTGATATATGAAGCTTGAAAAATACCCATCACCAAACCATGCCAGATAGTTAGCATGCATGCCAACCTACTTTCTGACAAAATCTCCCGATGGGTATATGGGTCTGACGGAAGTTATAGGGCAAAACGTGTGCATTTTGTCAACGACATTTCGGAAATGCTCCAGGTGATATATGAAGCTTGAAAAATACCCATCACCAAACCATGCCAGAAAGTTAGCATGCATGCTTACCTACTTTCTGACAAAATCTCCCGATGGGTATATGGGTCTGACGGAAGTTATAGGGCAAAACGTGTGAATTTTGTCAACGACATTTCGGAAATGCTCCAGGTGATATATGAAGCTTGAAAAATACCCATCACCAAACCATGCCAGAAAGATAGCATGCATGCCAACCTACTTTCTGACAAAATCTCCCGATGGGTATATGGGTCTGACGGGAGTTATAGGGCAAAACGTGTGCATTTTGTCAACGACATTTCGGAAATGCTCCAGGTGATATATGAAGCTTGAAAAATACCCATCACCAAACCATGCCAGATAGTTAGCAAGCATGCCAACCTACTTTCTGACAAAATCTCCCGATGGGTATATGGGTCTGACGGAAGTTATAGGGCAAAACGTGTGCATTTTGTCAACGACATTTCGGAAATGCTCCAGGTGATATATGAAGCTTGAAAAATACCCATCACCAAACCATGCCAGAAAGTTAGCATGCATGCTAATCTACTTTCTGACAAAATCTCCCGATGGGTATATGGGTCTGACGGAAGTTATAGGGCAAAACGTGTGCATTTTGTCAACGACATTTCGGAAATGCTCCAGGTGATATATGAAGCTTGAAAAATACCCATCACCAAACCATGCTAGATAGTTAGCATGCATGCTAATCTACTTTCTGACAAAATCTCCTGATGGGTATATGGGTCTGACGGAAGTTATAGGGCAAAACGTGTGCATTTTGTCAACGACATTTCGGAAATGCTCAAGGTGATATATGAAGCAAGGAAAATACCCATCACCAAACCATGCTAGATAGTTAGCATGCATGCTAATCTACTTTCTGACAAAATCTCCCGATGGGTATATGGGTCTGACGGAAGTTATAGGGCAAAACGTGTGCATTTTGTCAACGACATTTCGGAAATGCTCAAGGTGATATATGAATCATGAAAAATACCCATCACCAAACCATGCCAGAAAGTTAGCATGCATGCTAATCTACTTACTGACAAAATCTCCCGATGGGTATATGGGTCTGACGGAAGTTATAGGGCAAAACGTGTGCATTTTGTCAACGACATTTCGGAAATGCTCCAGGTGATATATGAAGCTTGAAAAATACCCATCACCAAACCATGCCAGAAAGTTAGCATGCATGCTAATCTACTTTCTGACAAAATCTCCCGATGGGTATATGGGTCTGACGGAAGTTATAGGGCAAAACGTGTGCATTTTGTCAACGACATTTCGGAAATGCTCGAGATGATATATGAAGCATGAAAAATACCCATCACCAAACCATGCTAGATAGTTAGCATGCATGCTAATCTACTTTCTGACAAAATCTCCCGATGGGTATATGGGTCTGACGGAAGTTATAGGGCAAAACGTGTGCATTTTGTCAACGACATTTCGGAAATGCTCGAGGTGATATATGAAGCATGAAAAATACCCATCACCGAACCATGCTAGAAAGTAAGCAGACATGCCAACCTACTATCTGCAAAAACCTTCCAATGGGTATACGCTAGTCTTGTTATCTTTGAACGCAAGTAGCGATAGTCAAGATTAAACTTTAGTTTATTGAATAATAATTAGATGATCTTTTATTAAAAAGGTTTTTTTTTTAAGATTGCCCATTCCTATCATATTAAAATGTTATTAAGCTTTCACCATTTCTGCTACACACAAAGGAACATGCATTCAGTTCAGATGAAAATTTTCCCACGAGGTTTAATTATCCCTAACAAAGACATGAAAGTGTCGGATTTGAATGATCAAGCAAAGCGATTCTCGGTACAGAATTTCTGGAGATCCGAGATGTATCTAAACATTGTAAGGCGAAGTCTTCAGTGCCCTTCTGGTGAATGGTGAATATGGGAACTATATTTAGTGGGTCAAATTTGCGTAGAAAATCATCGATGGGACAAACAGATTTGGTATTGATTTTGATTTTTCGCGGAACAAACTATGTCGTTTTAAAAGTTTTACAAAACCATAAATGAAAATAGATTTTTTGGTGATAAAAAATTAAAATCGACAAAAAGTAACATGATACAATTTACATTTGTAGTCAGATGCATCTGTTTCTTTATCGTGAAACAGGATTGTGGCTATTTTCCATACAATTTTGAGGTAAGGTTTGCTACTCTAGGCATGCGCCGGTGAAGCAAACAATCGATCAAGGTTTCATGCTCGTAATATTTGTAGTTCAGAAGGAAGTTGAGTTGCAAAATGTGAGGTGATCGCGACCACGTTCCGTTTCACCTTAAGAAAATTCAATTCAAAAATTCCCTCACTAAAGCAATTATTACTAAATTTTCTTATCCTTTCCACCAGATAGCGTCAGCGTATATGAATGTTTTCAACTTTTTCCACAATCTTCGATACAAAAAGTTCTATCACTAAAGCTTTTATCGCTGGAATCTCTTATTCTTTCCACCAGATAGCGCCTGTTTATATTAGAGCTTTCGGCTGATACATGCGGTGAAAAAAAAAAAGATCAGAAATAGAGGAATAAGGGGCATAATAGTCACACGAAAAGAGTACCCATGCGTTTTACAAAATTATTAATGTTACCATCTATCTCCCTAATTACAACTGCTGATAAGCCAATATTCTGTCTGTCTACGCTCATCTTGTCTGCAACTTCTTATCGAAATGAGAAAAAGTCGTCACAATTTTTTTCAACCAGCACATAAAACAACTGGCTGCGAAAGCTGTGTGAAATAAACAGAAGGTCGAGTTCCGGATCGGAATGTAGCACCAAGGCTTTGCTTTTTGCTGTTACCAAATGATTTGATCCTTATAATTGTTGACTACTACGTTTTATTGCCGGAGCTTGTTGATGATTTTGTTCGACATATCTTTGTCTATTAGTGAGCTTAAAACATTTTCAGGGGATATATCATTTGCCCTAAAAAGAAAGTACGTCAATTTGACTCCTCACTTTTAGTGACATTTCAAACAGTGCAAATCCGTTTTCGTTTTTCAAAAAACTGAGTTCTGGGATATGTTATGTATCGATGTGTTAACACCGTAATGATCACTCATTATTGAATTTTTAACAAAACTTGCCTTTTATTTATGATTTAAATTCACGCATCAATTTACGTCAAAATAAGATTAACTTTTCAGGGTTGAGAAGGATTTATGGGAAGGCTGGGAATAAATTATTGGCTGACAAAGTGGAATAATCGGACTGGACTTGAAAATATCTTGAAGAACTATTTAGTAAAGCGGGCAATGTATGTAGTTTACGTGAATGCGAGAATGAACGGAAATAGAAGGTGTGATTTTAGGCTTAGAAAAAATTCCCCTCGTTCAGAGGGGACTCGAATCCGCAATCTCCGTTGTCTCCGGCAAGGTGTTTTAGCCAATTAAACTACTGGGAAAGGTATAACTCACCCTCAACCAAAGTCGAATCACCCTCTACTATTGAGTTCCCGTATCTCGCGCGAATGAACTGCACATACTGCCCGGTGGGAGCTCTTCCGTGATACGCGTTTGGGGTTTGGCCACCAACCGAAGCGTCTCATCGCTTGCGTCGCTGTAGATATAATAAGTCGTTATACACAGTGTGCGTGAAGAGACCACTCTCTCAATTACAGAAATAAATAAGTATATCTAAGCGATGGCAGTTTTTTGATGACATTCGAGAGCGTCCCTTTATGACAATAGTGGCATTGTCAAAATAAAGACAGCCGACAGAAAAAATGTTTTTCGACTATAACGTTGCCGTCTAGTTGCCCATACACGATCTTTTTGCCGTTCACCTTATTCCCAGGACGATGGCATATATGGTTGTATATAACATTCGGTATGCGATACACACATTCTTCAGTACACAGCCGCTCTATCACCGAATTTACTTTTCTCTGCATGAAAGTTGTCGATTAGGTGCCGTGCAGTCTGTGTTTTGCGAACTACGTTTATTCTTCCTACAGCCTTTTTCGACAGCCGTCACATGACATCTGTCATAGGCAAATAAAAGAGGGGGGAAAATGTCTCTGGTGAATTTGGGCTGTTACCGAAAGGCGCTGTCACGAACGGCTGTATAAAAAACAGCTTCTTCTCTCTTCTACATTCGCTATTCCGAAGACATCATCCTAAGAATACCGAATCGACACACGAAGTACATTTTTCGTTTACTTTTGTGATGATCTATTTTGTTGCTAGCGCGGATAGGTATCACGAAGAAACAGCAACAGAGGACATATTCTGAGAAGACAGTAAAAAAAAGACTGTACCATTGGGATGCCTGATCTCAATCATCGCAGGGGTACCGCAAGGTTCCACCTTGAGTCATGTATGACGGTGTGTTGAAAATTGTGTTCTCTCCGAGAGTGATGATTGTGGGATTTGCAGATGAAATAACTCTAGAAGTCTACGACGAGTCAAACAACGAGGTCGAGTTAAAGGTCATGCTATCCATACGCGTTTCTGAAGATTGGATACACTCCTGGAAACTGGAGTTAGCGCACCATAAGACGGAGTTCATCGTAGTGAACAACCGTAAATCGGAACAGGAGGCTTCGATTAGTGCTGGTGGATGCACTATTGCCTCAAATCGATCCTTGAAGCTCTTGGGGGTGATGGTCGAAGACAAGCTCACGTTTGAGAGTCACATCAACTATGCCTGTAGTAGAGCTTCTTTGGCTATAGCGGCATTATCGCGCATGATGTCAAATTGTTTTTTCGCTATATGGCAGCAAGCGCAAGCTTTTTGATAGTGTGGCAACGTCTGTACTTAGGTATGTTGGGCTAGTGTGGTTGAATGCCTTGGGTACTTCCAGTTATCGCGTTAAACTAGAAAGCGCCTCATGTGCCTGAGGGTCGCATGCATCCTTGAGGCTCTGCATCTCTGAGGACGCTTCCACCAACATGACACAAGGAGTACAGGGAACAGGTCATCTTCATTGGTAGCGGGAATGGTCCAATTCTACCAAGGGTAGATGGACACATCGACTCATTCCCGCGATAGGATCGGTATTATGGGGAAGATAGCTTCCACCCAGGGATCGTCTAACTACTCAGAGCTGTGCAAAAAATCTTCGTGCGTCTCGCAGATTTTTGTGCACGTCTCCAATATTTGGAAGGAGTAAGAGACGAAGGAGAGAGAGATTTTATACTTGAGAGCCAGAGATCGGGTGCTACTCATTTTTTTGCGTGCAAAGCACACGCCGTTGGGAGACTGCACAATAATTTCTAAAGAGACGAGTAAGAGCAGTTCGGATTGCACTGTACATTTCGTTTCCAAAGAGACAAGTAAGTGCAGTTCGCATGTCACAGCACTCTTTATCCGTCTCTTTCCGGAGATGTCTCTGTGCAATTATGTGCAATGAAAGCGTTCGAAACTTGCTACGAATGTTGCATTAAAATCTGTGTAGGGGGATGAGGGGCATAATAAGCACACGGGGTGAAATGGGCACCCCTCTTATATGCGAAACTACGCATTTTTTAATACAATATGGTATGTGGAACTTTTCCGTAGTTACTACAGTATATCTTGATGTAGAACAAAAGTGATTTGTCTGTTTGAAACATGGAAATATACTGAAAACATCAACTTGGTTCCCGGATGTTGGAAAAATTATTATTATTGCGCACTACAAAATAAGCTTATACGGTCGTGGCTCAATCAAGTATGTAGACACATCAATATGACGTATGGGTCGTACCCCAAATTTCACCATCATTGACGTTTTGATTTTAAGCTATAATTAGTGTTAAAAACTCATTTTAACTTTAACTAATTCGATAGGAGCGAAATGGTCACCTATAGTTGGGGTGAAATAAGACAAGGTGGGTTGTCACATAAATTTACCTGAAATTCATCTCAGTAGACTTGTGAGACTTGTTCTGTTTCCATAGTCAGTGTTTGTTTACAGTGATGGTGCGAACATATATTAGAAAATCTTTGAAGCCGAATCGGTCAGAAAAAGGGACTGCAGGCAGAATTGGCCACCATAAGGCGCGACGGGGCATTTACGAAACAAGCCGCCAAGTATCATGGCATCTCGCGACAAACGTTGGCCCATTAGTTGTACTTCTACACAGATATGTTCTATAAGAGTGCTCATGCCCCAGTGGGAAGCTCATTGTGCCCCACACATCGACTGATTGCTAGTTTTATAAGCATGAATCTAATTTGTGTTTTTCACCATTATACGATAAACTTTTCAATTTGTGAATAGTGTACCTTTAATTATAAATAGTTAATTCAAGTTTTGCACTGAAGACAGCCCTTAAATTTTTGTCGTTTTCCATGCTCAAATCAGCAACCGAATTAGGAGCCCATTATGCCCCTATTCCCCCTACGAGTCAGCAGGAAGCCGCAAACGAGCAAAATTTTCACATAGCACAGGCATAATCAGGGTTGCCACTCACATTTTTAAATACATTTAACTACTGCACAAGAATTGTAAAGCTAGCTTAATTTTGTTGGTTTCGTTGGAAAGTCGAGAAAGTCCGTAATCAATGATATCTTTAAAACGTCGAATTATAGAGAATACGAAGCACCTAGAAAAGAACAATTTCCTCTCTTAAATATGTGATAAACATGGGTTTTGTTGTTAACTAAATTAAATTTTAAAGTCTACTGTACAAGATGTTCTTTGACGCCTCTTTATGTTTAGGTGCTAGTTAACTTTAAAAGCATTAAACTGTGCCTTCATTTAGTGTTGTAAGATCAATTTTCTTCAATCTGTTGTTCAACATAGAAGCATACCTTTCAAAACAATAATATGCATTGTACGGTTCATTTTTCACTTATTGAAAAGGTGTGATCCGCATCCTCATACAACACAGATAATCGTTATGCGTGAAAATGTCGAAAAATAAAATATGTATAACTACAGATTAATCTGAATATGTGGCATCACTGGCTGTGATCAAAAACTCTCTCAACAAAGAGGCACACAAAGCCCAAGAAATTTTCTGAGGTAGAAACTACCGTGACTGCGGGTAATTCTGCGCAGCACGTTTTCCGCGCACTCATCTTAAAAAATTATTTTACTAAAACACAGTTGGGTTGTGTGCTTTACCATGTGTATAGCATAGTCTGCTATAATAGTACAGAGATTATGTATGTTTTAGTAAAATTTACTGTAGCAAGCAGTTTTATAAGCTGAGTACGCGGGAAAACGTGCTGCGCGGAATTACCCGCAGTCACGGTACGTCTTTCTGCACTATACTGGGATAAATTCTGTGAGGTCTTCTGAACGACACGAAAGGGATCCGAACTGCTTTTACTCGTCTCTTTGGATATTGATGTGCAGTCTCCCAACATCGTGCATTCACTCGTAAAAAAAATGAGTAGCACCCGATCCCTGCTTCCACCTGTCACATATTCTTTAGGGCCATGGTTGCTCCAGACAATACCTGTATAAGTTTTTTTTAAAGGTGGCGAGGAAATCTGCAAAAAGACACCCGAGAAGAGAACTCAGGGTGTGGGGATGAAACTAGGCGAGTGCTGCTGGGGCAGTTACATTCCCCCAGACACCTACTCGGCCTTTTCGGAACCGCTAAAACCCCTTTAGTCTCAAGCCCTAATCTTCCCAGGACGACGGTTAAGTATTACGTCGGGGAGCAACCGTGCTCCAGATATCCAGATCGCAGCACATCCTACGAACTAGATTGTCCGGAGTAGTACCTGGTCCGCTCACTGCCATCATGTCGCACTTCGCATGTACAAAACTTGAGCATGCGAAAAAGACGTGCTCAGCAGTCTCTTCCACATCCAAGCACTCGGGACACATAAGGGACCCAGCATGTACAAACCTGTTCAGATATTGCCAGAAGCAACCATGACCTGACAGGATCAGTGTCAGGTGGAAGTTCACTTCGCCATGGTGTCTTTCGACCCAACCGGATACCTCCAGAATAAATCGGTGCGTACATCTACCCTTCGTGGAATTGGACTGGAATTGAAATTGGAGACGGCACATTGAGAAATCTTCTGGTTCCTCGTATGCCCCTTGTGTCATCATTAATGGCTATGCTGATAGGCATCATGCCGGATAACACACAGATTGCGTATGACACTGTACGGTACGCACTCGCAAACTTCAGGCACATGAGCCTGTAGGTACATTCCAGTTTGCCACGGTCCCTGTTAGTACTTAGAACTCTGGACCACATTGGCCCAAGTATGGATGAAACCACGCTTTGGCCGAGCTGCAGGCCACCACGGGTCGACGCCTGGCGACCGTCGAGGCCATGCACGCGCTGTGTGACCACCGATAGGTGTGATATAGCATCGATTAGTCCCGGACCGGCAGCGGGTGCTTGCCTAGGGAGTGGTGGGGTTTCGGGCATTGGGCAGTCGATTCCCCGTAACAGCCACGGCCACCCGTGAGCAGCTTCGACGGAGCGCGTAGTGCCGCTCCCATCACCCAAATGCACTAACCCGCCTATTGGGGCTGATACCAGTAAGGTTCCAATTATGGTGTACTGGTCGCTGTGTTTTAGGTTTTCGAGAGGAAATAAGATTTTATGCCACGACGTTGGGCTGGCACCTGCACCGAGCTCCCTTGACACCCCTGCACCGGTGCTTCGAGGGCGGACATAAGTCCTGGACCTGCAAGGGGCCCGATAGGAGCCAGCTGTGCAGGCGATGTGGAGGTGCAGGCCATAAAGCAAAGGACTGTGGGGAGTCTCCCAAGTGCATGGTATGTTCCGGGAAACGGGACGCCAAACACTTTATGGGAGGCCCCAGGTGCCCAGCCGGTAAGCCGGCTGCGAAACCACGGGCGTAAGGGTGACGCAACTGAACCTGAACCATTGCTTCGCGGCTCAGCAGCTGCTACACCAAGCAGCCACTGAGTCGTTGTCGGACATCGCCGTCATATCGGACCCCTACCGCATCCCTCCCGGAAACGGTAACTGGGTTGCGGATAAGTCCAGATTGGCGGCCATATGTACGACGAGCAAGTTCCCGGTTCAGGAGGTTGTCTCAACCTCAGAAGAAGGGTACGTAGTTGCTAAGGTGAACGGAGTGTTCTACTGCAGTTGCTATGCTCCGCCACGTTGGTCTACCGAAAGGTTCATCCAGATGGTCGACCTCCTATCCATGGAGCTAACGGGCCTAACGCCGTTGGTGGTGGCGGGCGACTTCAACGCTTGGGCTGTTGAGTGGGGAAGTTGCTTCACGAACCAGAGGGGCCAGATCCTGTTGGAGGCTTTTGCAAAGCTCAACCTAGATCTGGCCAACGTTGGGAACAAAAGTACATTTAGCAGAAATGGTGCGGAGTCGATCATCGACGTGACGTTCTCCAGCCCAGGACTGATCAAGAACTGGAGGGTAGACGATGGCTACACTAATAGCGACCACCAGGCGGTCTGTTTTAGTGTAGACAACAACGAGAGGGGGCAAGCGACGGGTAGAGCCAACACTCCGACCGTTCGCGGGTGGAAGACATCGCACTTTGATGCCGAGGTATTCGAAGAGGCAATGAGAAGGGAGCGCGAGGGGGGCAGTTGGCTTCGCCCGACTGCTGACCAACTAGTTGCTATGCTATCGCGGGCGTGCGACGCCACCATGCCTAGGACTCGCCAACCTAGGAATGGAAAGCCACCGGTCTACTGGTGGACGGACGCGATAGCCGACCTTCGCAGTGCGTGCCTCCGTGCAAGACGGAGGATGCAGCGTGCGCGAAACGAAGAAGAGAGGACAGAGCGCCGCGCAGCATTCAGTTCGGCAAGATCGATGCTAAAGAGTGCGATAAAGGCCAGCAAGAGGGCCTGCTTCGATAGGCTATGTGCGAGTGCCAATACAAATCCGTGGGGTGACGCCTACAGGATCGTAATGGCCAAGACTAAAGGCGCGCTGGCGCCTGCAGAGCGATCACCAGCGATGCTGGAGCGTATCATCGAGGGACTCTTTCCACGCCACGAGCCAAGTCCTTGGCCTCCGGCGGTCGAGTCTCACGTCCGACGTTCCAGTATCTCAGACATAGACCAGAGATGGTCGGCCAACCTGCCGAGCATCCAATCCGTGAGCGACGACAGCCGTGTCGAGGCAGGGGAGGAGGCAAGGGTTACGAATGAGGAACTCATCGTGATCGCCAAATCCCTAAAGGTGAGCAAGGCACCGGGACTGGATGGTATCCCTAACCTGGCGATCAGGCTGGCGATAAAAACGGCCCCCGGGCTGTTCAGGGCAGTCATGCAGAGGTGCCTGGATGACTGTCTCTTTCCGGACAGGTGGAAGCGGCAGAGACTGGTCTTATTGCCGAAGGCTGGGAAACCGCCAGGGGACCCATCGGCATATAGGCCTATCTGCCTGCTGGACACCGCGGGCAAGGTGCTTGAGAGGATCATCCTCAACAGACTGGTGAGGTACACGGAGGGTGTACACGGTCTGGCAAGTAACCAGTTCGGCTTCCGGAAGGGCAGGTCCACGCTGGACGCAATCTCTTCCGTCATCAAGACGGCGGAGGTAGCAATCCAGCGCAAGAGAAGGGGAATACGCTACTGCGCAATCGTCACGCTCGACGTGAAGAATGCGTTCAATAGTGCCAGTTGGGACTCCATAGCGCTCGCGCTCAGGAGCATCCATGTACCGGTGTCGCTGTACAAGATTCTGGAAAATTATTTCCAGAATCGAGTACTTGTTTACGACACAGAGGAGGGTCAGAAGTGCGTCCCAATTACCGCAGGAGTCCCGCAAGGTTCTATCCTGGGCCCGGTGTTGTGGAATGTCATGTATGACGGAGTGTTAAAACTCAAGTTCCCTGTAGGGGTTGTGATCGTCGGCTTTGCAGACGACATAACGCTGGAGGTTTACGGCGAGTCTATCGAGGAGGTCGAGTTGACGGCCGCGCACTGTATACGCAAGGTCGAGGACTGGATGCGCTCCAGGAAACTGGAGCTCGCGCATCACAAGACGGAGGTCATGGTTGTGAACAACCGTAAATCGGAGCAACAGGCGGTGGTCAGAGTCGGAGACTGCACCATCACCTCGAAGCGATCCCTGAAGCTCTTGGGGGTTATGGTGGACGACAAGCTCACGTTCGGGAGTCACGTCGACTATGCCTGTAAGAGGGCCTCATCGGCTATTGCAGCACTATCTCGTATGATGTCCAATAGCTCAGCGGTTTATGGCAGCAAGCGAAGACTTCTTGCCAGCGTGGTTTCGTCCATACTTAGGTATGGTGGGCCAGTGTGGTCCAGAGCGCTAGGTACTAACAGTTACCGTGGCAAACTGGAAAGTACCTACAGGCTCATGTGCCTGAGAGTTGCGAGTGCGTATCGTACGGTGTCATACGATGCAATATGTGTCTTGTCCGGCATGATGCCTATCAGCATCGCCATCAAGGAGGACAGAGAGTGTTTCGACCAACGTGACACAAGGGGCATACGAGGTACCAGAAGGTCATTCTCGATGCTCCGTTGGCAGAGGGAATGGTCTAATTCCACAAAGGGCAGATGGACGCACCGACTCATACCGGAGATATCCGGCTGGGTCGGGAGACGACATGGCGAAGTGAACTTCCACCTGACACAAATCCTGTCAGGCCATGGTTGTTTCAGGCAATATCTGCACAGGTTCGGACACGCGGTGTCCCCCATGTGTCCCGAGTGCGTGGAGGAGGAGGAGACTGCTGAGCACGTCTTCTTCGTATGCCCCCGTTTCGTAAGAGCGAGGAGCAACATGATGGCTGTGAGCGGGCCTGGCACTACTCCGGACAATCTAGTCCGGAGGATGTGCGACGACCCGGACATCTGGAACGCGGTCTGTGCGGCCGCCTCTCAGATTGTTCTGGAGCTGCAACGTGTGTGGCGGGTCAACCACCAACACGCCAGTGGTAGCTAATTACCAGTCTCCAGGTAGTTAGCTAGGAGGTTATAAGAGTAAAGAGGGTGCATCACGCACAAAAGCCACTTCCCGACGTAATACTTAACCGTCGTTCCGGGAAGACCAGGGCTGGAGACTGGAGGGGTTTTAGTGGGTCGGGACAGGGATAAGTAGGTGTCTGGGGGAGTGTAACTACCCCAGCATCTCTCCCCTAGTCTCATCCCCACACCCTGAGTTCTCTTCTCAGGTTTCTGTTTGCAGATTTCCCCGCCACCTTTAAAAAAAAAAAAAAAAAAAAAAAAAAAACCCCTGCACCGAGTCGTGTGACAACGGCTTGAAACGGCGAGGTGGCATACGGTTGCAGGGGTCTCTGTCCCGTAAAACCTGGCAGGCCTTCCAGTACGTTTCGCGGTCATTGCCTGATGGGAATCAGGCAGGAGTGGGATCAGATGCCCTTTCCTGACTTACGCCGGTCGGGTTGCGTCATAGTTGCTCATGAGGGGCTATGACGACCTTCACTAGCCATGACCTCACTGCTCCGGCATAGGCCACCATGGGACCATATAGGCGACCACTCCACCATGACCAAGGATAGCGGCTGGAAAGGTGACCCTATTAACCAAGATGAATTTCATTAAAATCGACGAGGAAGTGAAGTTATCAGAAGGGGCGAACGGGTTAGTAAACCCGTTTGCCAGGCGGGGCATCGCACGGTCTCCACCGAGACTGGCGGATGCCGGTGAAGGCGGCGCACAGGTTGGTACACCTTTTGCGACACCGACAGGGGCGTTCCGAGTTGGGGCAAAGGCGGGCACGCCTAAGCCAGCACCAACTGGAACGGCTAAGACTGGCGGCAAGGTGGAAACACCTAAGACCGCCAAGGAACGGGAATAAATATCTGGGGCTATGCTACTCTCTGCGGTAGAAAGCCACACGAACAAGTTCCCGAGTGTAGATGCTGTGTCCGTACAACTTGATGAAATACTCAATTTCACGGGCGAACTTAGCAACATTTCGAAAGATTTGAAGCAATGTCTCCTGTTGCTACGTATGAATATTTGCAGCGCGAAATCCGAGTTTTCGTAAGCCCTTAAGCGGGCTAACGAAGCGCGGCGATCGCAATAAGAAGCCGCAAGGGGCGAACTGGCAGAGCAAGGGCGACGCGCTCATTCTCAAGGTGGATGTGTCTAAATACGCTGAAGTCTTGAAGGCCATGAGAGGCGAGTCCAAGCTCAATGATCTCGGCGCGGATGTCAGGTCAATTCGTCGGTCACGCACCGGCGAGATGATCCTCGAGCTCCGCAAGGAGGCAAAGGGCAAGGGCTGTGCCTAATATAAAGGCGGCCCAGGAAGTGCTAGGCGAGGAGGTTCAAATCCGAGCCCTCACCACTTCAAACCTTAAAAACCTGGACGAGATCACCGAAGGGTGCGACATAGCACAAGCCTTCGAGTGAGACTGTGGAGTGGTAGTGACCGCGGAGGCAGTTCGTCCTGCAGGGGCCCGGCCGGCACCCAGGTTGCTACCATAAAGCTTCCACTAGCGGAGGGTAACAAGGCCCTGAAGAAGACCACGTTGAAGGTGGGTTGGTCGGTCTGCCCTCTGGGCACCTTCCAACAGCCTGACGTTTGCTTCAGGTGCTTTGAGCACCTGAGTTAAACCTGAACCACTGCTATGCGGCACAGCAGTTGCTACACCAAGCAGCTGCTGAGTCGTTGTCGGACGTGGCCATAGTCTCGGACCCCTACCGCATCCCAACCGGAAACGGTAACTGGGTATCGGACAAGTCTGGCAAGTCGGCCATTTGCACGACAGGCAGGTCCCCGGTTCATGAGATTGTGTCGACCAGAGAGGGATACGTGATAGCCAAAGCGGACGGAGTATTCTACTGCAGTTGCTATGCTCCGCCAAGTTGGTCGCACAGATGGTCGATCAAGCAATCGTGAAACTGACGGGCCTACGGCCCAGAGAGGCCAGGTCCTGTTGGAAGCTTTGGCAAAGCTCAATTTAGATCTGGCCAACGTTGCGATCAAGAGTACAAACAGCAGACATGGCGCAGACTCGATCATCGAAGCTGCAAGCAATGGGTAGAGCCAGCACTCCGACCGCCCGCGGGTGGAAGACATCGTATTTCGAAAAGAGAGCGCGAGGCGGGCAATAGGCTTCACCCGAGCGCCGATCAATCAGTTACCACATTATCGCGGGTGTGTAATGCTACCACGTCTAGGACTAGCCAACCTAGGAATGGAAAGCCACCGGTTTACTGGTGGACTCACGTAAAATCGGACCTCCGCAGTGAGTGAGTGTACAGTGAGTGACGGAGGTTGCAACGCGCGTGATCCGAGGAACTCGAAGTAGAATGCCGTGCAGCATTCGGGACTGCAAGATCGGCTAAATCAGCTAACGAGTGTGAGAAAGACGAGCGAAAGGTTTGTCTCGATATGCTATGCGCGAATGCCAATACGAATTCGTGGAGTGACGCCTACAGGATTATGATGGCCAAGACCAAAGGCGAATTGGTGTCTGCAGAGCGATCACCTGCGATGCTGGAGCGTATCATCGAGGGACTCTTTCCCTGCCACGATCCATGTCCTTGGCCTCCGGTGGTTGAGTCTCACATCCGACGTTCCAGTATCTCAAACGCAGACCAGGGATACGCATCGACTTATTCCGGAGGTATCTGCTTGAGTCGGGAGGCACTGTGGCGAAGTAAACCGAAGATTTTGTCTGGTCATAGTTGCTTCAGGCAATATTTACACTGGTTCGGACATGAGGAGTCCCCCATGTGTTCAGAGTGCACGGATACGGAAGAGACTGCTGAGCATATCTTCTTCTAATGCCCACGGCTCCAACTTATCTTCAACCACCAACACACCAGTGGTAGCTAACTGCCAGTCTCCAGATAGTTAGCTAGGATGTCAAAAGGATGGATCATGCACAAAAGCTGCTCCCCGAAGCAATACCTAACGGTCGTTCCGGGGAGTTTTATGGACTGGTGCCTAAAGGGGTTTTAGTGCGTCAAACCTAACACTACCTGAGGTTGATCTCTCAGGTGTTTGGCAAGTGAATTTCTCCTCCACCTGACATAATAAGGTTGGCCACTCAATTTCAAGATTCGATTTTCCGGGTTTTCCCCGGCTTGAGGACAGTTTTCCATTCCGTTTTTCAGCACTTGAGACGAAAACTTTAGGAAGACGAGAACTCTTTTAAAGTAAAAAGTTAAAGGGTAGGGGCCATTCCTTAACCACGTGGTCATAAAGAGAGGGACGGGGGGGTTCGTCAAATGATCACGTAAGACCAGGCATGGGGGTGGGGCGGTAAACGAAATGATCACGTGGTCTTTTTTCCTGACTTATGATTTATTGTTGCCACCAAGTTAAAAATGAAGCTTTTGCATGTTAGATGTATAGAATGTACTGGATTTTTAATAATAAAAATGTAAATAGATGAGGAAAAAAAAATAATAAAAATGTAAAAGAATAAGGCGAATTTTTGACACTTGACAAATTAAAAGTGGTTAAAGTCGAAAGGGGGGGGGGGGTGGCTAAAAGACCACGGGGGGGTACGGGGGGTATAAAAAGTGATCAAAATATGACCACGTGGTTTATGAACGGCCCCGTATGTGCTTGAGTGCACAAACGTAGGCTTGACGTGGGACTATTGTGAGTGTGAAGATTTAATTCTGCCATTGCCATAGTATATAACACACACCAACCGTACAAATACCAAACACAACAATCCATGAACACTTCACAAAAAACACATACAGCTTTCATAAACCATAGAATACGAACTAATAGGAAAAATAATTAACTTGTTGCCTATAAAAGTATTCTGTCATGAGTAAATTTACCTCGGATGAATGCATTTTTGCACACACATACACGTTATACACACACGCTATATACACACACTACTCACAAGCACACGCTCCTTAGACACACCCACGCTACTTACACACACACACATACACACACCACTTACAAACACACGCCACTTACACACATACACGCACACACACACGCCACTCACACATACACACACGTCACTCACTCACACATACACACACGTCACTCACACACACATTCACACACACACGCATTCACACACACGTCACTCACAACACACATTCACACACACACACAAACATTGACACACACACATTCACACACACACATACATAGACACACACATTCACACACACATACATAGACACACACACATTCACACACACACATACATACACACACACCCACACACACATATACACACGCTAACGCTACTCACACACACATACACTCGCTAACGCTACTCTCACACACACATACACTCACCAACGCTACTCAGACACACACACTTGGTATACGACACACTATACCTACCAGCGTTGCCAGGTATCCAGATTCAGCTGGATTATCCAGATTTTTGAACATGTATCCAGGTAGCAGCTTTGATGTCCAATTATCTAGATTTTTCATGAATGATCCAGATTTTATTTTCTCTGTTCCGCAAAAAGGTCATCACTTCAATTTTGGCGCGAAATTTTGCAATTTGGTCACCTCAAATTTTGCGTACCCCAAGACTTTTATTCGAAAAATTAACCTTTCACCCCACGAAATGACTGCCAGATTTTTTCCAGATTTTTATTTTGCCTTTACCAGATTTTTGAAAAAATGATCCTGGCAACCTACACAAATTACTATCGGCAGCATCCAAACGGCTTTCAAGTCTTCCAATGGTCCCTTCCAACGGCTTCCAAAGGTCCCCAGTGCCGATCACGTCCAGTTTCGGGCTGTAATCCAACAACGATATCTGAATTAGATTACCACTGGTGGGGTCCAACTCAGATCGAAGGGAAGCCGAACTGTTCGCTGCGACGGTCGACCAGAGAATGAGCGTCTCTCAACACGAAATGTCCTTTTATAGTGTCACTCAGTGTGGGGCGGGGAACTTGGTTGATTGGGGAAGAACCAATCATGTGGAAGCATCTCTGCTTTCTTTCTTCGTCGTTTACGTTGGGTGATGAATGCGATGCCAATTGGCTGGCATGCCTAGCCAATGACTGAATGCGTGAGATCATTTCGTCTATGTTTTTGAAGTCTGCGTTAGGGAAATATACCAATCGTATGAAAAATGTATGTGGATATTCGACCTTCAAACTTTCCCGCAATTTTCACGGAGTAATAAGAAAATGGTAACTGAAATTATCATGTTATACAAATCTTGTATGTTTTAGCTTTCCAACGGTATATTAACTATTGAAATCGGAACAGTTGTTTGAGCGCTATTCGCATCTAAAATCTTCCATTCCGCCAACCAAAAACGTTACATGTTCAATCCAGTTTTCCCAGAAGGTACCTAAGTATAGTGAAGAAAGACGTAGTCTCACGTCAAAAAGTCTAGCATGGAGTTACTTAACAATGACTGTCGGACCGGGTAATGGTTCTGGGGTTTTGAAAAGTCCGCAAAAAAATCGATCTTAATTAAACCACATATGTATAATATCTGTAAAGGTGAAATTAAGGAGAATACTTACTAATATGTTGTGAACAAAACAATCGCAGCTCTGGTAGTTTTAACATTTTTCACATTCAGCATTTCGCGAAAAAGCGAAGAACTTATGCAGTTGTTCCAGTTTGCCATTTTGACTGGATTCAACATAATCAAGTCATAAAATCATAATTTTAATTATAATCAAAAAATCATCAATGGTTTCCTAGGGGTTATGGTGTATGGGTAATTTGGGTGTAGTGTTTTGGAGAAAGATCTTGTATTTACAGAATCTCTGAAAAATTGTCATGATTTCATTTAGCATTATAATGAAGTCGCTTTCCACGATTTTTTTTTATATGATGTTTTGATGCGGTTTTTTATTTCGAAATTCCAAGGTTTTCACACGAATCTTGAAATTTAACGTAAGTTTTGAAATTAATGAGTTGTTTTTGCGCGGGTTTCGGAATTTACGCAGTTTTCGGATTTTGCACGGATCATTCCCAACGATATATATTTTTAAATCTTTTATCCAGGGTGTCACTACTTTTGCCCGACCTTTTAATTTTTCATAAATTGTCATCTGCGAATCAAGCGGTGGAGTTTCTATACTTTCTAGCAGGAAAGCAAAAGAAATAGATGATACAATTGTTTAGTAAAACGCATGGGTACTCATTTCGTGTGATTATCATGCCCCTGACTCCTCTATCTATGATTACCTTTTTTTTCGCTGCATGTTCAGTCGAAAGCGTTAATATAAACAGACGCTATCTGGTGGAAAGAATAGAAGAATCCAGCAATAAAAGCTTCAGCGGTTGAAAACATTCATATACGCTGACGCTATCTGGTGGAAGGGATAAGAAAAATTAGTAAGTGCTTTAGTGATGAAACTTCTGAAAAGAATTTTCTTAAGGAGAATCGAAACGTGTTCGCGACCACCTTATATTTCGCAAATCAATTTTCTTCTGAATTATGAACATCACGCGCATGAAACCTTGATCTAATGTTTGCTTCCCCAGCGCATGCCTAGAGTAGCAAACCCTGCCTTGAAATTGTATGGAAAATAACCACAATCCTATTTCACATTACAGAAACTGATGCATCTGACAACATATGTAGATTGTTTTTTTTTTACACAGAGTTTCATTGAGACTAGGAGCTGCCAATCATTTGTGTTATCTATGATTTTCGTTACACCTGTTTACCAACTTTCTAGTAAAGTTTTGAGATAGGTATTTTTCATGTTTCATACTTCACCAAGAGCATTTCCGAAATGTCGTTGAAAAAACGCAAACGTCTTGCCCTATAACTTCCGTCAGACCCATATACCCATCGGGAGATTTTGTCAGAAAGTAGATTAGCATGCATGCTAACTATCTAGCATGGTTTGGTGATGGGTATTTTCCAAGCTTCATATATCACCTGGAGCATTTCCGAAATGTCGTTGACAAAATGCACACGTTTTGCCCTATAACTTCCGTCAGACCCATATACCCATCGGGAGATTTTGTCAGAAAGTAGGTTAGCATGCATGCTAACTTTCTGGCATGGTTTGGTGATGGGTATTTTTCAAGCTTCATATATCACCTGGAGCATTTCCGAAATGTCGTTGACAAAATGCACACGTTTTGCCCTATAACTTCCGTCAGACCCATATACCCATCGGGAGATTTTGTCAGTAAGTAGGTTAGCATGCATGCTAACTTTCTGGCATGGTTTGGTGATGGGTATTTTTCAAGCTTCATATATCACCTGGAGCATTCCCGAAATGTCGTTGACAAAATGCACACGTTTTGCCCTATAACTTCCGTCAGACCCATATACCCATCGGGAGATTTTGTCAGAAAGTAGGTTAGCATGCATGCTAACTTTCTGGCATGGTTTGGTGATGGGTATTTTTCAAGCTTCATATATCACCTGGAGCATTTCCGAAATGTCGTTGACAAAATGCACACGTTTTGCCCTATAACTTCCGTCAGACCCATATACCCATCGGGAGATTTTGTCAGTAAGTAGATTAGCATGCATGCTAACTTTCTGGCATGGTTTGGTGATGGGTATTTTTCAAGCTTCATATATCACCTGGAGCATTCCCGAAATGTCGTTGACAAAATGCACACGATTTGCCCTATAACTTCCGTCAGACCCATATACCCATCGGGAGATTTTGTCAGAAAGTAGGTTGGCATGCATGCTAACTTTCTGGCATGGTTTGGTGATGGGTATTTTTCAAGCTTCATATATCACCTGGAGCATTTCCGAAATGTCGTTGACAAAATGCACACGTTTTGCCCTATAACTTCCGTCAGACCCATATACCCATCGGGAGATTTTGTCAGAAAGTAGGTTAGCATGCATGCTAACTTTCTGGCATGGTTTGGTGATGGGTATTTTTCAAGCTTCATATATCACCTGGAGCATTCCCGAAATGTCGTTGACAAAATGCACACGTTTTGCCCTATAACTTCCGTCAGACCCATATACCCATCGGGAGATTTTGTCAGAAAGTAGGTTGGCATGCATGCTAACTTTCTGGCATGGTTTGGTGATGGGTATTTTTCAAGCTTCATATATCACCTGGAGCATTTCCGAAATGTCGTTGACAAAATGCACACGTTTTGCCCTATAACTTCCGTCAGACCCATATACCCATCGGGAGATTTTGTCAGAAAGTAGGTTAGCATGCATGCTAACTTTCTGGCATGGTTTGGTGATGGGTATTTTTCAAGCTTCATATATCACCTGGAGCATTTCCGAAATGTCGTTGACAAAATGCACACGTTTTGCCCTATAACTTCCGTCAGACCCATATACCCATCGGGAGATTTTGTCAGTAAGTAGATTAGCATGCATGCTAACTTTCTGGCATGGTTTGGTGATGGGTATTTTTCAAGCTTCATATATCACCTGGAGCATTCCCGAAATGTCGTTGACAAAATGCACACGTTTTGCCCTATAACTTCCGTCAGACCCATATACCCATCGGGAGATTTTGTCAGAAAGTAGGTTAGCATGCATGCTAACTTTCTGGCATGGTTTAGTGATGGGTATTTTTCAAGCTTCATATATCACCTGGAGCATTTCCGAAATGTCGTTGACAAAATGCACACGTTTTGCCCTATAACATCCGTCAGACCCATATACCCATCGGGAGATTTTGTCAGTAAGTAGATTAGCATGCATGCTAACTTTCTGGCATGGTTTGGTGATGGGTATTTTTCAAGCTTCATATATCACCTGGAGCATTCCCGAAATGTCGTTGACAAAATGCACACGTTTTGCCCTATAACTTCCGTCAGACCCATATACCCATCGGGAGATTTTGTCAGAAAGTAGGTTAGCATGCATGCTAACTTTCTGGCATGGTTTGGTGATGGGTATTTTTCAAGCTTCATATATCACCTGGAGCATTTCCGAAATGTCGTTGACAAAATGCACACGTTTTGCCCTATAACTTCCGTCAGACCCATATACCCATCGGGAGATTTTGTCAGAAAGTAGGTTAGCATGCATGCTAACTTTCTGGCATGGTTTGGTGATGGGTATTTTTCAAGCTTCATATATCACCTGGAGCATTTCCGAAATGTCGTTGACAAAATGCACACGTTTTGCCCTATAACTTCCGTCAGACCCATATACCCATCGGGAGATTTTGTCAGTAAGTAGATTAGCATGCATGCTAACTTTCTGGCATGGTTTGGTGATGGTTATTTTTCAAGCTTCATATATCACCTGGAGCATTCCCGAAATGTCGTTGACAAAATGCACACGTTTTGCCCTATAACTTCCGTCAGACCCATATACCCATCGGTAGATTTTGTCAGAAAGTAGGTTAGCATGCATGCTAACTTTCTGGCATGGTTTGGTGATGGGTATTTTTCAAGCTTCATATATCACCTGGAGCATTTCCGAAATGTCGTTGACAAAATGCACACGTTTTGCCCTATAACTTCCGTCAGACCCATATACCCATCGGGAGATTTTGTCAGAAAGTAGGTTGGCATGCATGCTAACTTTCTGGCATGGTTTGGTGATGGGTATTTTTCAAGCTTCATATATCACCTGGAGCATTTCCGAAATGTCGTTGACAAAATGCACACGTTTTGCCCTATAACTTCCGTCAGACCCATATACCCATCGGGAGATTTTGTCAGAAAGTAGGTTAGCATGCATGCTAACTTTCTGGCATGGTTTGGTGATGGGTATTTTTCAAGCTTCATATATCACCTGGAGCATTCCCGAAATGTCGTTGACAAAATGCACACGTTTTGCCCTATAACTTCCGTCAGACCCATATACCCATCGGGAGATTTTGTCAGAAAGTAGGTTAGCATGCATGCTAACTTTCTGGCATGGTTTGGTGATGGGTATTTTTCAAGCTTCATATATCACCTGGAGCATTCCCGAAATGTCGTTGACAAAATGCACACGTTTTGCCCTATAACTTCCGTCAGACCCATGTACCCATCGGGAGATTTTGTCAGAAAGTAGGTTGGCATGCATGCTAACTATCTGGCATGGTTTGGTGATGGGTATTTTTCAAGCTTCATATATCACCTGGAGCATTTCCGAAATGTCGTTGACAAAATGCACACGTTTTGCCCTATAACTTCCGTCAGACCCATATACCCATCGGGAGATTTTGTCAGAAAGTAGATTAGCATGCATGCTAACTTTCTGGCGTGGTTTGGTGATGGGTATTTTTCAAGCTTCATATATCACCTGGAGCATTTCCGAAATGTCGTTGACAAAATGCACACGTTTTGCCCTATAACTTCCGTCAGACCCATATACCCATCGGGAGATTTTGTCAGAAAGTAGGTTAGCATGCATGCTAACTTTCTGGCATGGTTTGGTGATGGGTATTTTTCAAGCTTCATATATCACCTGGAGCATTCCCGAAATGTCGTTGACAAAATGCACACGTTTTGCCCTATAACTTCCGTCAGACCCATATACCCATCGGGAGATTTTGTCAGAAAGTAGGTTAGCATGCATGCTAACTTTCTGGCATGGTTTGGTGATGGGTATTTTTCAAGCTTCATATATCACCTGGAGCATTTCCGAAATGTCGTTGACAAAATGCACACGTTTTGCCCTATAACTTCCGTCAGACCCATATACCCATCGGGAGATTTTGTCAGAAAGTAGGTTAGCATGCATGCTAACTTTCTGGCATGGTTTGGTGATGGGTATTTTCCATGATTCATATATCACCTGGAGCATTTCCGAAATGTCGTTGACAAAATGCACACGTTTTGCCCTATAACTTCCGTCAGACCCATATACCCATCGGGAGATTTTGTCAGAAAGTAGGTTGGCATGCATGCTAACTTTCTGGCATGGTTTGGTGATGGGTATTTTCCATGATTCATATATCACCTTGAGCATTTCCGAAATGTCGTTGACAAAATGCACACGTTTTGCCCTATAACTTCCGTCAGACCCATATACCCATCGGGAGATTTTGTCAGAAAGTAGGTTAGCATGCATGCTAACTTTCTGGCATGGTTTGGTGATGGGTATTTTTCAAGCTTCATATATCACCTGGAGCATTTCCGAAATGTCGTTGACAAAATGCACACGTTTTGCCCTATAACTTCCGTCAGACCCATATACCCATCGGGAGATTTTGTCAGTAAGTAGATTAGCATGCATGCTAACTTTCTGGCATGGTTTGGTGATGGGTATTTTTCAAGCTTCATATATCACCTGGAGCATTCCCGAAATGTCGTTGACAAAATGCACACGATTTGCCCTATAACTTCCGTCAGACCCATATACCCATCGGGAGATTTTGTCAGAAAGTAGGTTGGCATGCATGCTAACTTTCTGGCATGGTTTGGTGATGGGTATTTTTCAAGCTTCATATATCACCTGGAGCATTTCCGAAATGTCGTTGACAAAATGCACACGTTTTGCCCTATAACTTCCGTCAGACCCATATACCCATCGGGAGATTTTGTCAGAAAGTAGGTTAGCATGCATGCTAACTTTCTGGCATGGTTTGGTGATGGGTATTTTTCAAGCTTCATATATCACCTGGAGCATTCCCGAAATGTCGTTGACAAAATGCACACGTTTTGCCCTATAACTTCCGTCAGACCCATATACCCATCGGGAGATTTTGTCAGAAAGTAGGTTAGCATGCATGCTAACTTTCTGGCATGGTTTGGTGATGGGTATTTTTCAAGCTTCATATATCACCTGGAGCATTTCCGAAATGTCGTTGACAAAATGCACACGTTTTGCCCTATAACTTCCGTCAGACCCATATACCCATCGGGAGATTTTGTCAGAAAGTAGGTTAGCATGCATGCTAACTTTCTGGCATGGTTTGGTGATGGGTATTTTTCAAGCTTCATATATCACCTGGAGCATTTCCGAAATGTCGTTGACAAAATGCACACGTTTTGCCCTATAACTTCCGTCAGACCCATATACCCATCGGGAGATTTTGTCAGAAAGTAGGTTAGCATGCATGCTAACTTTCTGGCATGGTTTGGTGATGGGTATTTTTCAAGCTTCATATATCACCTGGAGCATTTCCGAAATGTCGTTGACAAAATGCACACGTTTTGCCCTATAACTTCCGTCAGACCCATATACCCATCGGGAGATTTTGTCAGTAAGTAGATTAGCATGCATGCTAACTTTCTGGCATGGTTTGGTGATGGTTATTTTTCAAGCTTCATATATCACCTGGAGCATTTCCGAAATGTCGTTGACAAAATGCACACGTTTTGCCCTATAACTTCCGTCAGACCCATATACCCATCGGTAGATTTTGTCAGAAAGTAGGTTAGCATGCATGCTAACTTTCTGGCATGGTTTGGTGATGGGTATTTTTCAAGCTTCATATATCACCTGGAGCATTTCCGAAATGTCGTTGACAAAATGCACACGTTTTGCCCTATAACTTCCGTCAGACCCATATACCCATCGGGAGATTTTGTCAGAAAGTAGGTTGGCATGCATGCTAACTTTCTGGCATGGTTTGGTGATGGGTATTTTTCAAGCTTCATATATCACCTGGAGCATTTCCGAAATGTCGTTGACAAAATGCACACGTTTTGCCCTATAACTTCCGTCAGACCCATATACCCATCGGGAGATTTTGTCAGAAAGTAGGTTAGCATGCATGCTAACTTTCTGGCATGGTTTGGTGATGGGTATTTTTCAAGCTTCATATATCACCTGGAGCATTCCCGAAATGTCGTTGACAAAATGCACACGTTTTGCCCTATAACTTCCGTCAGACCCATATACCCATCGGGAGATTTTGTCAGAAAGTAGGTTAGCATGCATGCTAACTTTCTGGCATGGTTTGGTGATGGGTATTTTTCAAGCTTCATATATCACCTGGAGCATTCCCGAAATGTCGTTGACAAAATGCACACGTTTTGCCCTATAACTTCCGTCAGACCCATATACCCATCGGGAGATTTTGTCAGAAAGTAGGTTGGCATGCATGCTAACTATCTGGCATGGTTTGGTGATGGGTATTTTTCAAGCTTCATATATCACCTGGAGCATTTCCGAAATGTCGTTGACAAAATGCACACGTTTTGCCCTATAACTTCCGTCAGACCCATATACCCATCGGGAGATTTTGTCAGAAAGTAGATTAGCATGCATGCTAACTTTCTGGCATGGTTTGGTGATGGGTATTTTTCAAGCTTCATATATCACCTGGAGCATTTCCGAAATGTCGTTGACAAAATGCACACGTTTTGCCCTATAACTTCCGTCAGACCCATATACCCATCGGGAGATTTTGTCAGAAAGTAGGTTAGCATGCATGCTAACTTTCTGGCATGGTTTGGTGATGGGTATTTTTCAAGCTTCATATATCACCTGGAGCATTCCCGAAATGTCGTTGACA